>NC_134874.1:25055431-25197931 GCF_049852395.1 Peromyscus maniculatus bairdii | reverse complement strand
CACACACACACACACACACACACACACACACACACACACACACATGAGTGCAGGTGTCAGATACCTACCTTTGGAGGCCAGAAGAGGGTGTGTGAGCCACCCAACATGGGTGCTGGGAACAAAATCTAGGACCTCAGAACGAGAAGTATGTGATCTTCACTGCTGAGCCGTCTCTCCAGTCCCGAAGCTAGGCTTTCCAAAACATTTGGAGGTTTCGTATTTCAGAACAAATGGCATGATACAGAGAGGCATATACCTCTGTTACTCATCTCATTTCCCCCACTTTATAAACACTTCACATTAATGTGATGCACATTTAATAATTAGCGAGCCAACTCAAGTGCACACTTTATTTAGATGCTCATGGATTTTTTTTTTTTAAAAAAAAATTAGTTATCACACTTCCTCTGCCTCCTCTTGCCTAAGGCCATGTCTCAGATTTGTCATTGGCGACCTTGACAATTTTGCAGAGAACTAGTCAGATCTCTCACAGGGCTCTCCTGTGTGGTAATTTGTCTGATGTTCTTCTCATGACCAGACTGGAGTGATGGATTTTTTTTTTTGAGGACCAGGTAGGTCAAGGGTCACTTCCTGGCATCATGATGGAAGGCATATGCTATTGATGTGATGAATGGCTGTTCACCTTGATTTTGGCCACCCAGCTGAAGTAAAGTCTCACCTACCTGTTTCTCCTCTATAAAGTTTCTTCTGTCCAGCTTTCCTGTTTTACACTTAAGGAGGGGGAGCCATGGGTGCTTCTCCTCATGGAGGAGACTATCTGCACAAAATGTTTGGAATTCTGCCCCAGAGAGGGTAGCTGACTTTGGTGCAGGTTGGAATGCTGCTGAGAAGTGCCAAGGTCTGGTTCTACACAGCCTTTCCACCAAGTTGGATTCCTACCTATTTCACACGTATTTCTTTCTCCTTCATTAGTTTATTGAATTACTTATATTAATATGTCCTGGTGGATATTAGGTATAAGAGTCATGTATACACACACACACACACACACACACACACACACACACACACAGAGCAAAAATCTATATTACCAGGACATTACCTGTTCATTTTGTTGCTCAAATTGTCATGTTTTAGCCACTGGAAGTCTGTTCAATTTTGTGTTCTTTTGACATATGTTACTGTGTGTGCACTGTATGAGTATGTGGTGTGTGTCCTTGTGACTGTGGGTGTCTGTGCCACTGGTGAGTGTAGAGGTCAGAGGACAACTTTCAGGAGTTGGCTCTTGCCTTCCACAGTGGGTTCTGGGGATCCATTCAGGTTTGCTTGGTGGCAAATGCCTTACTCTCTAACACATCTCACACATCCACTTTGAATGTTTTGAAATGCATTAAAGAACCCTCAGTTGTATGGCCTGATGATGGAAGACGAGACTCACATCCAAAGCCAAAACTGGAACAAATTACCTAAAGTGGCCCAATGATAGCTGTGGAGGTGGTGGATTGGAAATCAATAGTTTCTGTCTAATATGGTGTTTTCCTAACTAGGGGACCATTTGAGTGTCACCTGTGCCAGGGACTTAGAACTGAACATTCAGGGCAGGGAGACCAGATCCTCGCTGAGTGACCACCATTTTATTATCTCCAGAGTCAGGTGTCTCTGGTACCTGGGGTGACAGCCAATATTTATTAGGTCATTTCTGTCAGACGTTTCTCCATATGAAATTGGAATATGAAATTATGTCAAGATCCCAAGAGTTCCCCCTTCCCCCTGACTCTGAAAAGACTGGAACAAAGGTTATAGAGCTGGAAATAAAGGGAACTAAGATAAATCCCCAATACACCAATAAACACACACACACACACACATGCACACACACACACCATATGCACATAGCTCCTTTGAAATAGCCCTTTATATAGGGGCTGAAAGTATAGTTCAGCAGGTAGAGTGCTTACCTAGCATGCATGAAACCCCAGGTTCTATGCCCTGCACCACAAAAACCATGCATGGTAGTCCACACCTGTCATCCCGGCATTTGAGAGGTAGAGGCAGGAAGATCGGGAGTTCAAAGTCCTCTTTGGCTACATTCAAGGTCAGACTGGGCTACAGGAGACCCTGTCTCCAAACAAACAGACAGACAGACAGACAAAGCAAAACTATCACAAAAGAAATGCCCCTTCAGCTTACTCTCAAAAGTCATCTTACACGGGATCCCCAAATTGACCATTTGTGACTCCTAGGGGTTAATAATGACGACTGTGATGGCTGCAGAT
Organism: Peromyscus maniculatus bairdii; assembly: GCF_049852395.1. Lineage (NCBI taxonomy): Eukaryota > Metazoa > Chordata > Mammalia > Rodentia > Cricetidae > Peromyscus > Peromyscus maniculatus. The sequence continues at coordinate 25,195,694 of NC_134874.1, read as the reverse complement.
GAATCACACATTGGACATTTGGGGGTAATTAATATGATGTGGAACCAAGTGGCATCTCTTTTTCTCTCATAGTGTTATAAATAAACAATCTTAATGAAGTGTCATGCAAAGATGTCTGTGTAATAGAAAGTGTTACAGAACAGAAAAAGAGATATTAAAACAGACAGAGTGGCCCACAGATGTCCTTTCCTTAGGAGCATCTCAGATTTACAATTTAAGAACACATACTGTCTGTTTAGCTTATATATCTGTCTATATTATACATACAGACTCATAACACACATATGTGCATATGTATAATGTCTGTGTTTTGTTTATACTGTTAATCATTTTTCCTCTCTATATGTATGTTATATGTGGTTGTGTATGTAATAATCTTTATGAAACACTGATTATAGTATAACCAATATTTTACATAATATATGTTATGCATATTTTTGTATATCACATATATAATAGCTTTCTTATCAAGGAGGAACGTGTTCCAAAACACCCAATGGATTCCTGAAAATGCTGATACTACCGAGCTTGATATTCAAGTACAACCATCGAATTGACAGCCACAATGACAGTGACATTGACTTGCTGATCACACATAGCTGATGGGTAAAGTGGGCAGAGATTCTTCAGAGCATGGGCATAACGGAGCAGAATAGGAACTCAAGCAGGGCAGGAACCTGGAGATAGGCGCTGATGCAGAGGCCATGGAGGGGTGCTGCTCACTGGCTTGCTCCTCATGGCTTGCTCAGCCTGCTTTCTTATAGAATCCAAGGCCACCAGCCCAGGGGTGGTGCCACCCCCAATGGTCTGGGTCTTCCCCCATTGGTCACTAATTAAGAAAAGGCCCCACAGCTGGGTCTTATGTGTACCTATAGTCAGAACACTGGGGAGCTGGAGACAGAAGGATTCTAGGGACTCCCTGGCCAGCTAGCCTCATCCATAAGCTCCACTCTCAGTGAAAGACTTGTCTCAAAGGAAGTGCTTGGCATTCCTAAGGATGACATCTGAGTTATTGTTGGGCTTGTGAACATGGGTGCACACACACACATACAAACATGCATAAAAATTTGGTTAATTTAAATGTAAATGACCATATTCGGCTCAAGTGATGCACTTTGGATGCTGTGGATCTGTGGGGTGAAGTCTGAATTGTCTGCTCTGGCAGATGATGGTCCTATTAAATGGTAAGGATTCATAGCCTCCATCCATTCTCTGATTCCCCTTCCCTTTCAAACAATATCCTTCCCTTGCTTCTTCACCAACAATATCAAACTCCTCATAGTTCTAATACCCGCTATTAGGCTATGATGCTGTGACATCTATGTGAATCTTATTCCCTTGGGCCCCTGTGTCTCTTCTGGATGTTGTAAAACTGCCATATACTCTGTTTTTGTTTTTGTTTGTTTTGCTTTTTTGAGACAAAGTCTTACCGTGTGCTCCTGGTTGGCCTTGAACTCACAGAGATCTACTTGTCTCTGCCTCCTCAGTGCTAGGATTAAAGGTGAGCATTAGCATGCCCAGCTCTAAAGTGGCCATACTCTTTAAGAACCTTTAAAACAGGCTTGAGGTGCTGGAGAGATGACTCATTATTAAGTGAGCATATTGATCTTCCAGAGGACCCAAGTTCAGTTTCCAGAACCCATAATGTGTGGCTCTCAACTGCTTGTAACTCTAGCTCTAGTGAATCCAAAACCCTCTTCTGGCCTACACAGGTACCTGCACTCCTCATGTGCACAATACTGCCCCCGTCTCTCACAAACACATAATTTTTAAAAATCTTTAAAAAAAATAACAAGAGCCTACACCAGACCCAATCTCTCCCCTCCCTCCCTCTCTCTGCCTGCTGTCTATGGTTCAGGATGTAAAAGCTCTCAGCTAGTGCTCCAGCACCATGCCCGTTTGCTTTCCTCCATGATGATCATGAACTAATAACCCTCTGAAAGTGTAAGCAAGTTCCCAATTAAATGCTTTCTTCTAAAAAACAAAAACACAATAAAACAGACTGGAAAAAAATATCCCTGCAGGGTTTCTTCTCTGCGTAGCCCAGAAAAGAAGTCACTTCTTTTTTCATCTTATTTTTAACTCTTGCATATGGTTTCATCATTTGACGAATAGTACTAAATCATAATTACTTATTGCACCATTTAGTGACTTGAATTTATAATTATTCTTGTTTATTTCTCTAGCACCTGCCACATTACCTGGTGTAAAGTGGTCGCTGAAGTGCCTGTTCACTAGTTTCATTTCTGTTATTGTGCTAGAACACACTGATAAAGGCAATTCAGGGAAGAAAGGGCTTATTTAGCTTACAGTTCCAAGTTATAGTCTATCACTCCAGGGAAGTCAAAGCCGGAACTTAAAGCAGCTAATTACATCACATCCACAGTCAAGAGCAGAGACTGAACAAATACACGGATCCTTGTTTGCTCTCTGCCTCAGCTGGTTTTATTCACTCCTATACACTCCAAGGCACAGCCTAGGGAATCATGCCTCCCACAGTGGACTGGCTCTTTCTATATTCATTATCTTAATTAAGACAACCATGCACAAACACACCCACAGACCAACCCAATGTAGACAATCCCACATTGAGACTCTCGTCCCAGGTGATTCTAGGTCATGTCATGGTGACAATTACAGCTGGCCCTCACATGTGACATTGAATTATTTAATTAGCATGATATGTTATCTACTTTTGCTCCCCTGTGATCAAAATCTCTAACAGAAACAACTTAAGGGAGAAGAAATTTATTCTGGTTCATGGTGACAGAGTGCTTGCTAAGTCCATCACAGCAGGTGAAGCATGGCAAAGTAGAAGCCACTGTTCACATGCTAGTAGATCAGGAAGCAGAGAGAAAGAGCTCGGAAAAGAGGTCGGACTATAACCTTCAAAGGCTGGACCCTCCAGTGACCTACTCCCATCAGCTAGGCTCCACCTCTGAGAGGTTCCACAGCTTTCCAAATCACTATCTCTAACTCAGTACCTAACATTCAAAACCTGATCTGTGTGTGGTATTTCGTGTTCAAACATGAGTTAGAAAATAAAGCTTAACTGATTTCTTTTTTTAAAATTTATTTTATTTTTAATGTGTGTGTGTGTGTGTGTGTGTGTGTGTGTGTGTGTGTGTGTGTGTGTATGCATGTGAGTACAGTGTCTGCAGAGGCCAGAAGAGGGTGCTGGGTCCTCTGGACCTGGAGTTACAGGTAATCATGAGCTGCCCACCATGGGTGCTAGAAACTGAATTGGAGTTCTCTGCAAGAGTAACAAGTGCTCTTAACTGTTGCGCCATCTCTCCAGCTCCCATTTAACTGAGTTTCTTCCTGATTCAAGGTGTATCCTTGAATCATTTTGCTTCCTCAGCCAGAGAGGAAGGGCAGAGGACAGAGCCAGAGGACTGAGTCAGCTGCAAGTGTGTGATACCCAGTGTCAGCTTCTCACTCCCGTAGACAGTTTGGGATCCAAAAGCCACTGGAAGCACATCGCCTCCTTTCTTCTGGTGGTGAGAGTGTTTCTCCTCCAGTCACTTGCCACCTTTTAGCTGCATTTAAAAAATTGTATCTATAGTTCTTGTATCCTTAAAAATCAAGTGTACATTAAATCTGTCTTCTGCACAGTTTAAAATGTGGTGGTTCCTCAATGTGGAGGAAAATTGCTTTTTTTTTTTTTTTTAAAGTGAGTTCATGGGCTGGTCCAGTGGCTCAGCTGGTAGAAGTGCTTGCTACCACGCATGATGACCTGAGTTTGATCCCTGGAACCCACACGTGGATGAAGATGACTGACTCTTGCAAGTTTTCTTACACACACACACACACACACACACACACACACACACACACACACACACACAAATAAATAAATGAATATAAGAAAAAGTCTAGTAAGGGGTGAGCTCACATGTTTGACAGATGTTTATGCAATGTTCATACACCCCTCCATGTAGGTGGGCCTCTCTGACTTTAATCTGGAAAGCACCACGAATTTCTCTCTCATTTTTCTCTAGCTATCCTTAAGTCTAACCCACAATATCAGTCGGCTTGGTTTTGATACGTACCTCAGTTTTATTTTCTGGTGCTAAAATAATATTGGGCGCCATCGTCCAAATGACCTAACAGCCCCTGAGGTGGAGAAATCCAAAGGTGAGAAATGAAAACAAAATGGCCCATCCGTATAGGATTTCACAGTTTACCAAGCACGCTTTCACCCAATCAGCTCTTTTGCTCATCACTGGAGTCTTTGCAGTAAACAGAGCCAAGAGCAGGAACTGCATGAGAAAGGAATTGATGGCCCTGCTACTGATCTGACAGGTCCGAGTTCTCACAGCAAGATAGAGACACTCTCTGGAGTGGAGTCTGCTACAAGTCCAGAACTATTTTCCTACTCACTCAGCTACAGAGATGATTGGCTGCCTTGGTGGGACTCTCTTGAGACCAGGGTCTTGTGTTCGACAGCAGAAGTCTTTCCAGAAATTGCAGTTTCAAAGTGAGAGTGTGCTCTCGCTGTGGTATCCTGTTATTTCCTCTCGGGGATGTTGCTTCTATCAAATGAGCAGGAAAATTGCCCGTGACAGCTTGATAACTACCCCCAGCCATGGCAGACAGAGGTTACCTTCAGCCACAAGGTGGGAAGCGGTCGCCATGGAAACTCAGAAAGAAGCAAACCATTTCTCAAACGCGGCTCAACAGCAAGGGCTCAATTATAAACTTTGTCAAGAGTCGGGATGTGCCAAAGGTTGATTGGGATGGGAGCTACGCCCGCTGTGAGGGTAGGGTGGCTCTCTAAGTAATCAAAATCATATTTGTAAATGTCTTCTGGTCGATGGTGTGTGTGTGTGTGTGTGTGTGTGTGTGTGTGTGTGTGTGTGCAAAGTGACCGGTCAGGCATCTCTCACTCCAAATTCCCAATTCCTGATGGCTCCCAAATGGGAGACTTAAACTTTTGAGTTTGACACAGTGCTAAAATGAACAATTCTACTTCTGACCTCACAGGATGGGCTGTAGACGACAACTAGATGCACTAGAAATATTGCATGAAATTGTCTTCAGGCTGTGTGTACCAGGTGAGTGTGGGACACACAAATGAAACGTGAAAACTCTCATGTCCAGACTTAGTTCTTATACCTGAAGTACCTCATTATATACATGCAAACATTAAAAGTCTAAAAAGATTTAAGAATCCAAAATACTTCTGATACTTCACAAGCATGCGAGATAAATGATAGCATACATGTCTCCCTCTGTATCTATATATACACATAAACTATATATGTGCATAAGTACATACATGTATATATAATGTATGTGGATACTCATATATAATATATATGTAGGAGTACATGTATGTATTTGTAAACATACACACATATAATCTATATGTAGACACATATACACATGTATGTAGGTATATATATACACATAACATATAATGTATGTATCTATATATATACATGCATAAATATATATATATATGCATGTAAATAGAATACATGTGCATGTATGGGTATATACACATGTATATAGCTACACATATATAGATAATATATATGCGTATATATACACACATATATACAACTTATACATAGGACTGTACAAATACATGCTATTTATTTGTAGGTATGCACATGTATATGTATATATAATATGTGTAGATATATACACATAAACACTATGTGTGTATATACATTTATACATGCATATACATAAACTATTGAGCACACCTTTTCAATCTCATTTCATGCTAATAGTGTATTAGTCAGGTTTATCTAATGAAACAGAACAGATAGTATGAGTATTTGTTAAAGGAAAATTTATTGGATTGGCTCACACGTAGAGGCTGGGCCCAACATCAGCTACCTTCACACTGATGAGACTGCTCAGTTCAGGAGGTTGGATTTCTCAGCAGTCCCAAACTGCTGCTGAAGGCCTGGAGGCTCCCGCAAAGATGCTGGTCCTCAGTGCCCATGGGAAGGCTAAGATGCTGGGTCCCAATGTCAGTGAGGGATGGCAGCAGAAACAGTAGATGAACTCACCAGCAAGACAGGAAGGAAGGTAGGCAAAAAGTAAAGGTTTTCCCACTTAGGTCCCTCCCTTTTATCTGGCTGCTATGGGAAGTTTCCACCCACATTTAGGATGAGTCTTCCCACTTGCATGAGTGGAATGAAGAGGATTTCTCTCAGGTGTATCTCTTAGTTGACCCCAGTTAAGCTGACTGCCATGATGAACTGTCACAAATGTCTTTAGTTCTCTGTCTCCCCAATTCAGGATCCTAGTAAACCCTCAAAGTTGAAAGCCTGTTGTAATGACATTAGAAAAACTGTCTAACTAAGCCTTGTGTGGGAGCTGGTAAGAAGGCTCAGTGGATAGAGGAGCTTGTTGCCAAGCCCGAGGACCTGAGTTCGATCCCTGAGATACACATGGTGGAAGGAGGGAACTGTCTCCCACGAGTTGTTCCCAATCAAATTGTGCTCCGTGCGAGATCTGATATTCACATTGATGAATCAGTGATACCACAATATACCCCGATGTATTCTTTTGGCCGGGTGCCCTCCAAAAAAGAAGAATTATGTGTTTTCTTGCTATTCCCAGACTCAGAGAAACTTCTTCTTTTTGCAATGGCTGGCAGTGATTGCGGAGAATAAATGGTAGTTGAGAGCTCAGCCCTGAACAGGACATTTTTCACACTCCCTTTAAGGCTCCTGGAACATTGCAGGAGATGGGAGTGGAAGGATGTAAGATCTGGAAGAAAGGGAGAAGGGCTGTGAGATGCTGGCATCTGTGCTGGGTGCAGCCAATGCAGTCATGACCACAGCAGCTGTGGCTGTCTCCAATGGGCCTGCACAAGACTGGAGCCGTCAGGTGTCAATCATGGATTGGGGAGGGGCTCATGGGGCTACTGATGGACGTGGGGAGAGAGACAGGCAGCAAGTTCCAAACCCATTATCTCACACCGGTTCCTGGCTAAACTCAGTGGGTCTCAGATCCAAAAGCAAAACAAGAGGCTTGATGGGGGAGGTGACAGAGGGGCTGGTGACAGGGATGAGGGGGAGAAGGGAGAGGATGATCAGAATACGTCATATATACATAAAGACTGTGGAAGGACAAATTCAATATAAAAAGAAGTATGCCAGGGCCTAGATTCTGCTGTGGGGGTTGGAGAGAAAGCTCAGTGGTTGAGAGTACTTGCTCTCGCAGAGGACCTGAGTTTGGTTCCAAGCACCATGCCAGGCAGCTCACAGTCATGTGTAATTTCAGCTCCAGAAGATCTGACGTCCTGTCCTGGCTTCCACAGGCATCTGCACAGACATACAGACACATGTATGCGTGAGCATGCACACACAGGCAGGCAGGCAGACACACACACACACACACACACACACACACACACATACACACACACTCACACAGTGGTCTAATTCTCCCATGCTCAGGAAAAATTTAGCACAATGACTTTGATCAGATTTGTGTCCCTCCCCTAAAGAATAACTGTTTCTTTACCTTCCGTGATGGCTAAGACTCCAGGCTGGAGGCCAAATCAGCCATGACTTAAAGAGGCAATCAGGCTGCCTAGCAAACAAAACAGAGGTTGTCAGAGGGTGCAATGCCATGAAATAAATTAGAATGAACGTCCCTTTGTTATCTCTGTGGCAGCCAGCCCATTCCATTCCTTGAACTATATTCCTATGCCAACAGCGATTGGAGAGCTGAATAGGTGGATACCAGGAATGATTTAATGGGATAAGAGGGAGAGAAACACTTTCTGGCCGTTAATCCAGACCTAGTAAAACACAATCGTGTCTAGAGCAAGCAAATGGTACTGGGAATTGACTCTGTAGTTTGCCATTGAAATGATGGTCCTGGGGCTGGAGAGATGGCTCAGCCAATAAGAATACCTACTGCTCTTGCAGAGGACCCGAGTTTGGTTCTCAGCAACTACATTGCCTGTAACTTCCCACTCTAGGGGATCTGGTGACTTCTTCTGACATCCATAGTCCCCTGCACTCATGTGCACATACTCCACTCCCCCATATACTTAAAACAATCAATCTTTTCGAAAAGAAGTCATAATCCTTCCATTTCCAGATCCTCTCTGCCTGTCTTTTCAACTTTTCCTAAACAGCCTCTGCCAGCCCATTTTATCTTTATTTAGTGTGTGTGTGTGTGTGTGTGTGTGTGTGTGTGTGTGTGTGTGTGTGTGTGTGTGTGTGTGTGCATGCAGGGGGTGGTGGTGGTGGTGTCCCATTTGGAGGACAGAGATTGGTGTTGGCTGCCTTCCTGTGTCTCTCTTCATCGTAGTGTGACAGGGTCTCACTGAAACTAGAGCTTCATTGGTCTGCCATTGATTGCTGGTTGGCCAGCGAGTCCCAGGAATCTCTTTTCTCTGTTGTCCAGGTGCTGGGATTACAGACCACACCATACCTGTTTTTTATGTGGGTGCCGCAGATCCAAACTCAACTCCTACATATATGGGACAATGACTTTCCACACTGACCCATCTCCCCATGTCCTGTTGTATATTTATTTACTGAATAGCACTTCTCAGCTTGGACTGGACTGTTGAAATCATGAACCTCCTGCCTGAGCCTCCGAGTGCTGGGATTACAGATGTGTAACACTGTGCCTGGCTCTTCTGAGGACTTTGGTATTCCCTCGGTTCCTCCCAGGGGACCGTCCACTGGGGAGCTGTGGAATCCCATGTGTGGCATGGTGGAGAGAGAACATGTTCTCCTGCTCGCTCCTTGAAAGCTTGGGCCTCCCCGTGCTTACCGATCCCTCTTCTCTTATAGATCGTGTGTAGCTTCATGGAGAAGGCATAATGCCTCCTGATGGGCAGGGAGCCAAGCTCGGAGATTGTGTGAGAAAAATGGCCAGTTTCAATGGTAGATTCTGTCCATTAAAACCTATTACGGCTCCCCTCCCAGAACCCAGCTGGTTCCATTAGAGAAAATTGGAGTGAAATGGTGTCAGCGTTAGCGCCATAAAAATGAATAGGAATCTCGCTTTCCATTATTCTAAATTACAGATTGTTGCGTTGATATGTATTTATTTTTGGCATTTCTTTCTGGCCTTGGTTGAGGGTCTGACCCCCGAATAATGAATAAACAGAACGGCACATGTCAGCACTTGAGCCTTGCCTGTCTCACCTTTTTCTTTTCTTCTCGTTGGTGATAAAAATTTTTGCATGTAACAGTCCTAAGTGGATTGATCATCTCAACTCTTTTACATTCAATTTCTGACTGGGCAAATGGCCATTGAAAGGGAAGAAGGAGAGGATAGTCCATAGAGGGACGAAGTTGTAAACTTGTTCCCAGGGTTTGATGCAGACCTCCCATAGCTTGAAAACACACACACACACACACACACACACACACACACACACACACACACACACACACACAGAGTTTTATTTTATGTTTAGCTATGTGGATCTGTGAATGTGTGTGTGTGTGTGTGTGTGTGTGTGTGTGTGTGTGTTGTGTGTTGAACATGTGCATGTGTGTGCAGTGCCCACAGAGCACAGGGGAGGCCCCCTGGAGCTGGAGTTTCAGGAGACTGTGAGCCACCTGATGTGATTTCTTAGCGAAGAACTTGGGTCACCTTGAAGAACAGCAAGTACTCTTTCTCAACGGCTGAGCTGTCTCTCCTGTCTTCTTTGGCAGCTTTAAAATGAAGATAAGAATGCAGAGTAATCAGGGTTCATTGCAATAAAGGCGATTCATTTTAGCGTGCTTCAAAACAGTGACTTCTTTTGTTTGGGAACACTCCGGTTGAGATTTTTTTTTTTTATGTTTCATTCAGACCTGGGTGCTTCCAGGAGGGATCTCCAAAGTGAGTGGAAGGACAAAGCAACAGTGAATACAGCCGAAAGGGCTGTGCGTGCATTGTGAACTATCAATTGTTCCAAACGCTTTGTATCTTACTGGTCTAGCACTTAAGTAGCTACGGAGAGTATAAAGACCAAGCTACAATAAATCCTGGAATTGCTAGAGATTTGAGAGGCAATTGACTTACTATAGAGATAAGAGAACACATCCCAGAGCCCTGGCTCCCTTCCCTCTCCCGCATCTGTTCTCCCTCTCTCTGCCCCACTGTCTTCCTTCACTCTTTCCTTCTCTTTCTCTCTCTTTTTTTTTCTGGGTCTCATGTATCCCAGCTTGCCCTTGAACTGCCTATGTATCTGAAGATGGCCTTGAACTTTTTTTTCTTTTTTGTTTTTTCGAGGCAGTTTCTCTATGTAGCATTGCGCCTTTCCTGGAACTCGCTCTGTAGACCAGGCTGGCCTCGAACTCACAGAGATCCACCTGGCTCTGCCTCCTGAGTGCTGGGATTAAAGGCATGTGCCTCCACCGCCCAGCAACCTTGAACTTCTAACCCTCCTGTTTCCATCTTCCCACTTCTGGGATTACAGATGTGCACTAACACATCTGCTTTATGACGTGGTGGGGATGGAACCTGGGACTTCAGGCACAGCCCCTACCCCAGAGAATTTTGAATTTCAGGAAAATGTATAATACCTTTAAGGGCTTTCCAATGATAGAACAATATAGCTTAAGATGACCAACAACGGTTTATTGACATTAAGTATTTTAAAATGTGGACTGGCCGGGCGGTGGTGGTGCACACCTTTAATCCCAGCACCCAGGAGGCAGAACCAGGCGGATCTGTGTGAGTTCGAGGCCAGCCTGGTCTTCAGAGCAAGATCCAGGAGAGGCACAAAACTACACAGAGAAACCCTGCCTCGAAAAACCAAAAAAAAAAAAAAAAAAAAAAAAAAGTGGACTGAATATGCTGCTGCTTACTCAGAGTACTTATGAGCCTGAGGCAGGAGCATGGCAAATTTGTTGACAACCTTAACTACAAAGTAAGTTGGGAGCCTCCCTGGACTCCATGCCAGAATCCTAGGTTTAAAAAAAAAGTAAATAAGCTGGGTATAGCGGCAGATGTCTGTCATTCTAGCATTCACCATGACAAAATAAGAGGATCAAATCCCAGGCCGGTCAGGACTACCCAGCGAGTTCCACATAATGTGGCCTTGTCTCCAGGTAAACGAAAAAAGTTCCAAGTTTCAATATTATGACCGTGTGAGAGGAACACCCAGGGTTTTTCAAAGCTTGGGACATTTATAAATGCATGCCGTCTCCTTTTCTCCCCTCCCTTCTCTTCCCTTCTCTCCTCTCTCCCTGCTTTGTGGCTGTGATAGACACTTTGACTAAAAGCATCTTGGGGGAGGAAAGGGTTCATTTGGCTTACACTTCCAGGTCACAGTTCATCACTGAAGGGAGTCGTCGGGGCAGGAACTAAAGCAGAAGCTTGAAGCAGAAACCATGGAGGAATGTGCTTGCTAGCTCATAACCTCAAGTTCATTTAGCTTTTTCTATTCAGCCCAGTACCACCTGCCTAGGGAATGATGCCACCCACTGTTGGATGGTCTCTCCTACATAGCTGAACAGCCAAGACAACCCTACCCCCAGCAGACATGACCATGTTAATTCGATCTGAGAATTCTCTAGCCGAGGCTCCCTTCTCAGGTGACTCTAGGCTGTGTCAAGTCGACAGTTAAAGTTAACTAGGTCTGTTTTTATTTTTTTCTTTTGTAGAGACAAATCTCACTCTGTATTCCAGGCTGGCCTGGAACTTACTGTGTAACTCAGGCTGGTCTCCTACTCACAATCCTGCTTCTGCCTTTGGAATGTTGGGAATGCAGATACATTCCACCATGCATGGCTTGCCAATTATTTCTCTCTCTGTCTATCTCTGTCTCTCTCTCTGTCTCTGTCTCTCTCTCTCTCTCTCTCTCTCTCTCTCTCTCTGTCTCTGTCTCTGTCTCTCTCTTTGTGCACCTACATGGAAGCCAGAAGAGGGCTTTGAGGGGGGAGTGTCCTCCTCTATCCTTTCTTTTTCTGTATTGAGGCCTGATCTCTTCCTGAAACTGGGTCTTACATTTTCTGAGACTCAGCAAGTTTACTAAACCGCAGTGATACTCCTGTCTCCACCTTCCTCAGAGCTGGGGTTGTTCCAGTGCCATGCCTGCCTACTTCACTGACTCCATGCTCACTGCCATGATGGCGATAGACACCTATCCCTCTGGAACTCTAAGTCACAAACAATATAATTTCATTTTTATTTATGGTTGTGTAAAATTTAATTGTGTATAGGCACTACATATTCTTGTGTGGAACTTTACTTACCCACCCACCCATCCACCCATCTATTCATCTAGCTCTGTGTGTGTGTGTGTGTGTGTGTGTGTGTGTGTGTGTGTGTGTGTATTTATGTATTTGTGTGTATCAGCCATGAAATCAGAAAGGAAATCCTGAGAGAGGAGAGAGAGAGAGATCTTAAGAGAGTTGAGTTGACAGAGAGAGAATAGTAGAGCACATGTGACATGAAAGCAGAAATGGGGATATCCAGAGAAACTATGGGAACCAGGAAGAGAGTGCAGGGAACGTGAGAGAGGGGGATGAGTTAGAACAAAGTATAATGATATACATGTATAAAGTGTCTGCACGAAACTCTTTACTTTGTATGCTGACCTAGAATTGATTTTAAAAAGAATTACTTGTTGTATGTATATGGATGTATGTCTGAATAGTTCCTTGAAGGACTCTTTCAGAGCTAGATTCTTTGCAAACTGCCCCATTAGCCTTTGGAAACCTTGAGGAGACGTCATAAGAGAAAACCCGTGGAATGTAGAGACTACGCAGGCTGCTACACTTGACTACGTAGAGTTAGATTTGGAGCACTGTGTTGGCTGGTTTTCTGTCACTGTGATGAAATTCTTCATCAAATCAATCAAAAAGGAAATGGGGATGGGGAGATAGCTCATTCAGTAAACTATCCACCTCATAAGCATGAAGAACTGATTCAGTTTCCAGTGACTATAGCCATGGCTGACTGAATTTTTAATCTTCCTGCCTCTACCTCCCAAGTGTTAGGTTAGAGGTATACACAAGAATGCTCTCTTAGGGTTTCTATTGCTGTGAAGAGACATCATGACCACGGCAACTCATAAAGAAAAAAAAAACCATTTAATTGGGGTAGCTTGCATTTTCAGAGGTTTAGTCCAATATCATCATAGTGGTGTGTAGCAGACATGGTGCTGGAGAAGGAGCTGAGATTCTTACACCTTGACTTGCAAGCAACAGGAAGTGGTTTGTCTCACTGGGCGGTATCTTGAGTGTGTATGAGACCTTAAAGCCCGCCTCCACAGGGACACACTTCCTCCAACAAGACCACATCTACTCCACAAGGCCACACCTCCTAATAATGTTACTCCCCTTAAGGGCCATTTTCTTTGAAAACACCACAAATACCTTGTTTATGTGGTGCTGGTATTGAAACCCCTGGCTTCAAGCATGCTGGGCAAATGTACTCCCAACTGAGTTGCATCATGAACCATTTTTATAACCAGAAGAAATCATATACATCACTGGACTCACTCAGTAATCATTGGAAAGGGATAGAAAATAGGATTCATGTTGTGGAAGTTAAAATTTCAAAACAGCATGTGCAGCTGTGAGATTAAAACCAGCCCTGCATTTATCTTGTGGCACAGATGAGATTCTTCTCCCAGACTTTCAATGATCAGGATTTTCTTATTATAAAAATAATGCACATTTTTCTATAGGAAATGTAGTCGGTCATTACTCTTGATTGTTCTATATTTTTTGTCTCCTTTTTTCCCCTACATATCTTGGGAGTTTGATGGAGAAGAAAGGGTCTAGAATTAATGTGTGGCTCAAGTCAATTCTTTTTTTTTTTGTCCAATGGTATCTACAGAATGCAAAAGATTAGACCAGTGCTTCTCAACCTACCTGTGAGTCATGACCCCTTTGGGGTTGAATGATCCTTTCACAGGGGTCGCATATCAGCTATCCTATATTTATATTACAATTCATGACAGTAGCAAAATTACAGTTATGAGGTTGCAACAAAAAATAATTTTATGGTTGGAGGTCACCACACCACGAGGAACTGTATTAAAGAGTCCTGGCATCAGGGAGGTTGAGAACCACTGGAGTAGACACACCTGTTCTAGATCAAGTAGAACTTGGTAACTTTCATTGCTCTGTACAAGCCTGTGTGTACAGATACAGATGTCTTTACTTTTGTTTCTCTTCATGTGTGTATGATGGTGTGTGTGTGTGTGTGCTGGCACATGTAGAGGTGAGAGATAATCTCTCATGTGAGTCCTCACATTCCTCTTGGTTTGAGATTTGAGACAGGGTTACCATCTGTTCCCTTCTGTGTACACTGGATTGGCTGGTCTTCTGAGCATCATCCCATTTCTGCTTCCCATGTTCTTGTAGAAGCTCTGAGATTCCAGATGTTTGTTGTCTTATCTAGCTTTCCCCAGGTTTGGGAAATCTGAACTCAGGTCCTCAGGCTTGCACAGCAGCCCTCTTATATCATATGATTCTTGACACCAGAGAAAGTCAAAAGGTGTTTTTGCAGATCTGCTGGGGAACATTTCTATGGAATCCTACAAATACCAGGTATTGCACTCCATTACATAAATGTGAACTAGCAATCCTTTCTCATTTCTTTTAAAATTGTCCCTTGTAGCCCCTTTGAGTTTTTTTTTTAAATGGGGAAAAGATATGAGGAATTTTCTTGCCCAAATTTTCTTATTTTGAGTGTGTGAATTGAGCATAGAGACTGTTCTAGATTGTCTAAGTAAACTTATTCTCATTAATTAAGTCACTTAGGCTGGTGATGTTATTTGAGCGACAATAGCCCAGAAGTCCAACACACTACAGAAAGATACCTCTTAACATACTAGACACCAAAGGTATTAAACTGCCTGGCAGGTGGAAGTGTGTACTAGTTAATGGTGCTGTGGGCCCTTGTGATATTCAAAGCAAACACATTTACTTAAAGTGCCTCGTTTAACCTCTGCTATAAGCCTCTTGAGCCAAGTACTGTTCTCCTTTTGTAGATGAGTAAATAGAATTCAGGATATGAGTTCATTCTCTCCAAGTCTCTGAAAATGCAAGGAGCAGATCCAGCTCTCTCAAATCTGGCTCAACAGCTTTGTTCTTGACTACTTCTGCAATGCATGGCTGTGCTAGAGGCAGCCTAGAATATGGTCCTGACAGGATTTCCATGTCATATATCATACCTCCTTCACGAGTGTGGTGTATGTTTGTATGTATGTGTGTATATAAGTGCTCTTGCCTGTGAGGACACCCATGAGGACACCTGTGGGGACATCTGTAAGGATACCTGTGAGGATATCTGTGAGGACTTTTGTGAGGACACCTGTGAGGACACTTGTGGAAGTCAGGGATTGACATAAGGAGGTCTTCCTCAATCTCTTCCCCACCTTGTGTTTTGAAACAGGATCTCTCACTGAACCCCAAAGCTCACCAGCTGGCTAGAATTGTGGGCCAGTGTGTTCCAGGGATCCTCCTATCTTTACCTCCCAGCATTGGTATGCACTTCCACATCTGGCTCTTTACACAGATTTCGAGGATTTGCACTCAGGCCCTCATTGCTTGCATAATAAACACTTTACCCACTGAGCCATTTCCACAGACCCATAACAGCATATTTTAATCTTGAAAAAAGTCATTCTCCCCAGAGATATTGAACTTGTGATAAATGCAGGTGTTAAGAGGAGTAAACTGAGTGCTGGAGCTACAGGCATGTGCCACCATGCCCAACTACTAGCTTTGTTTCCGTCCGTCTCCTGCAAAGTAATACCGTAACTATCAGACCCTCATTCCCAAGCTACAGACCCAACCAAAACACTATCACTAACAGCATAGGCAACAACTAACTTCACATTTACAATCAAGCTGTAAAGCAAATATCTTAGCCGATTTTCTGATGCTTTCACATCTAGCCACAGAACAGTTATTTAAAAATATATACAGTCCGTGGTTCTGGAAGCTAAGAGGTCAAAGTATATGGCATCTAGGGAGGGTCTTCTTGTGACACCATATGACAAGACAGAGGACGTGTGCTGCTGGCTCAGTACTCTGTTGTTAGATAATCACTACTGTCATCAGGGCAACTCCATCCTTACAACCACATGAGGTCATTTAATGACGTTATCTAATTTTAATCACCTTCCAAAAGCCCCACCTCCAACTGCCATCAATAAGTAAATGCAGAGGTTGTTTTCAACATGTGGATTTGGGGAGCACATACTTAAACTCTAGGGGAAATGGCTGCTGCTATTATCTTGGGTCATAATTAAGAGTAAAGATAACACAATTGCTGACCAAGATGAGACTCAGCCCCATATCATCTGTATTTTCATATCAGACATTAAAACCAGTTTCTTATAGCACAGAGGGCTAGATGGAAGAAATTAGTGTATCAAAATCCAAAGGATGCCAGCAAGATGGCTCAGCAGGTAAAGGCGCTTGCTGCCAAGCCTGAAGACCTGAGTTCAACCTTGGGACCCACATGGAGAAAGAGGGAACTGGGTTTGGCCAGTTGTCCTCTGTGTTCCACATGTATGAACACACACACACACACACACACTACATGTAAAAAATATGGAAGGGCTGGGATGTGGGTTATTTGGTAGACTACTCACCCAGTATGCACGAAGCCCTGGGTTCTGTCCTCAGCATTGAATAAAACCAGGCATGATGGTACACACCCACAATCTCAGCAATTGGGAGGTCAAGGCAGGAGGATCAGAAGTTCAAGGTCATCTTTGGCTCTATAGTGAATCTGAGGCTAGCCCAGGTTACATGAGTCCAATGTCTTAAACAATAAAACCAGAAGAAAATTTGCACTTTGTTCATTTCTTTATATCAAAGCAGTGTGTAGAAGATATCCTGTTATAGGGTTGTATTATAACCAAACCAGATTCCCAGATGTAGGCATTTAAATTATTGCGCAATTTGCTTCATTAATAACAATACTGCAATGAACACTTTTGTGTAAAACCTTCCTTACCTCTGCCACTTTTATTTCTTTAAGGTACTATTTTCAAAACTGCAATGTAGGCATATGTTTAGGCTTATTGTCATGATTGTGATTGGCCCCCAACAGCAATCCTCCTGTTTCAGCCTCACAAGTACTGAGATTACAGGCATGTTTAATCAAAAATAACTTTAGGGGTATTTTAAACATCACAGATATTCTTGAAAAGATTAAACAAGTGGCTATCCATACTGGAAAAAACATACAATTGCACACTATTTTATATCTTTTACCACAATTTCCATCATTCTTGTATCTATGCTAATTTAATTGGCTAAAATGCATAACTTCATATTGTTATGTTTATACTGTTCATGTGTCTCTATGCTGTTCCCAAAGTTTACTAGTCTATTTTGGTGACTGATTTGTCCTGCAGAAGATAATTAAATATTAAATATATTCATCATTTATTATATTTGCTTTAATATTCTTTGTGGTTCTAGATATGGAACCTAAAGCTCTGTGTGTGGTAGGCAACCTCTTTATCACAGAGCCACATTTCCAGCCTCTCACAGGAGGATTTTAGTCAGGTGTTCTACCATTGAGCCATACAACCAAAACCTCACTGGGGAATTCCAGACAGGTGTTATACAGCTGAGTCACACCCCAGCACCTTCACGGGGTGGTGGTGGGTTCTAGGCAGGCCATCTATCTACCACTGAGTCGTGCCTCAGTACCTCAATGGAGGATTCTAGGCAGGTGCTCTACAGCTGAGTCACACCTCAGCCCCTCACTGGGGGATTCTAGGCAGGTGCTCTACCACTGAGCCACATCCCTAGTCATTGTTACAGAATTTTTGGCTGCAGTGTTTCATGCCAAGTTGAGGCTGCGTTAAAGAAGCTTTGATATGTAAGCAAACAGCCTGGTGGAAAGCATGGCTGCACCTGCGAGAACAAACATCCTTCCTGCTGTTAGCTAAGCTCACCTGATCCTCTGGATTTGATCTGTGTTTATCTGGCTTCCTCCACGTCCCAGCCCCACCCTCCACTTTCAAGCTGTGACAGCTTCTGCTCTAAGCAGGATTAGGAGCATAAACAAATGATAATTGTCTTCCAACTCATCTTCACCTCTCCTCTCTCCCCACCCCGTCTCTTCTTACGCATTAAGTATCATAACACTCGCAGGATGGGTCTATGAACCATCTGCCTGGATGGAAAGAGAGCTGTTGAGGAGAAATCATGTGCAGATTAAAGGCTGTCTCCTCCTGTCACTCAGACAAGCGCATCTCGGCTTGGCTCTGCAGTACACAAGAGGGGTGAGTCGACTGTCTGGCCCATTGAAGTTGCATGAAATTAGGATTGTGTGGTTGGACAAATTCCCCCAAAAGGACCAGCCAGAGCAGTTCTCCGTGGATAGCTCAGTAGGATTTTGAAAAATATAGGTTGGAAAAGAGGCTCATGTAGTACATTGAACCTGGGCCGAAAGCTAAAGGCAGTGAAATAGAATATTTGTTCAAGGGCTGGAGAGATGGGTCAGCAGTTAAGAATACACACGGCTCTTGTAGAGGTCCTGACTTCAGTTTCCAGCATGCAGGCTGGGTGGTGACTCACAACCACTTGTAACAAAACTCCAGGGGATGCAATGCCCTCTTCCAGTCTCTGCAGGTGCTAACTAACATGCACACATCTCCCTTGCACATACACATCATTGGAAAACACAGTACATGATACTTAAAAGCTTTTGTTTAAAATCGACTGCACGCTCAGTGTTTTAGGTACTTATCTTGTCGCTGTGACCCACAAAGGGGTCTACTTAAGGGAGGAGGGGCTTATTTGACCTCAGTCCGTTGTGGGGGAGGGGTGTGTGGAAGCAAGAGAGTGAGGCAAATGATCCTGTTGCAGTTTTAGTCAGGAAGCCCAGAGAGATGAATGCTAGTGCTCAGATCCGTTTTGCCTTTTGATTCTGCTCAGGATCCCAGCCCATGAAACAGTGTAGCCTACAAACAGGGTAGGTCTTCTCACCCCAACTAACCATTTCTAGAAATTTTCTGACAACCACGAAAAGGTTTCTTTCTTAGGTGACTCTTAATCCTACCAAGTTGACTCAAGATTAAACATCACAGCTCCATAGTGAGCGCTTTCTTGAGAATGAAAGAAAAAAAGCATTCGTATATTTATACTGAGATGAAAAAATAGTCATGGTGCCACAGACACAAGACCACGTTTTGTGCAAGTCCTCTATAAGCCACAATGCATCGTGGGGACATTATCCCTGAGGATATTGGTGGTGTCGATTAAGTGAGCCAGGAATTGCTGTCCTTAAAGATCATACGTCATCCAAAATAGCTTTTAAAAAATGCTAGAGGAAAAAAACCACATCCAATGGGAGCAGGGCCCTGATAGCAGTCCAAATTGAGAGTGATTTATGATCATGGGTAGTCAATACTAGTGGGTCCACATCAATTTTATATCTAATTTAAAATTTTGAGCTCTCAATGTGCTCATTAAAGAGTATAATGGATTTACATATTTTAATTATGTTTTATGGATTGTGAACATAATGTAATTAAGAGACTTTTCAGGGGTGTGATTAATGAGCAGGGTGGCCAGACATATGGTGGGAGACACTACAATGAGTGGACTCAGGGTGAGCAGAGTCCAGACCCACAGCTGACAGCCCTGACCACAGCATTAAAGTCACTGTTCACGGAGATAGAATCGCAGCCTAATGATGCTGTGTGGCAGGAACAAGGCACTCTGAAGAGCCGTCAAGTGATGAAGTGGGCATGCGTGGCTCAGGAGTCCCCTTTTCTCTGCCTGTCTACAGTCTCTCCTTTCCATTTCTCACACTCTTCATAGTGCTGATACCATAGCTTGCAGACACATTGATTGCATTGTTTTGTTTTTTATTGGTCTGTTTGTTTGTTTGGTTGTTTGGTTTTTCGAGACAGGGTTTCTCTGTGCAGCTTTGGTGCCTGTCCTGGATCTCGCTCTGTAGACCAGGCTGGCCTCGAACTCACAGAGATCCGCCTGGCTCTGCCTCCTGAGTGCTGGGACTAAAGGCATGCTCCACCACCGCCCGGCTTGGTTTGTTTGCTTTTGAGAAAGGGTCTCATGTAGTTCAGGCTGACCTAAACTTGCTTTGTAGCTGAGAATGACTTCAGAGCTTAAAAAAATAAAGACTTTTTTTGTCTTTAATTAATTATGTATATGTATGTGTGTCTGTGTCTGGATATGCTCCAGTAGGCTACCCCAAGGAGTACCTGATATGGGTGCTTGTCCTTTAGGGGAGCTGCAAGTGCTTTTGACCAAGGAGCCATCTTTCTAGCCGTGACCTCTAGCTTCTTGGACTCCTGCCTCAATCTCCTAGGTGCTGGCATTACAGGTATGTGCCACCATTGACTGGTTTATTTATCTATCCATTCCTCTATCCATTCTTCACTCATTCATTCATTTTAAGGCAGGACAGATAGAGATGGAACATATGCTCTTGTGTTAACTAAGCATTCTATCACTGGGTTACATCCCCAGCCTTTGGGTTTTTGAGAACAAGTCTAGAACCTGCTGGATTGGAACTCAAGATCCTCTTGTGTGGGTCACCATGCTCAGTGACTGCTGGTTTTTGTAAATGAAGTGTGTTGGAAGAAGCCATGCCCACTTGTCATGCCCACTTATTTACATAAGTCTGTGGTTGGTTTTGCATTACGATCCAAAGCTCTTCAAAGACACTAGGCGCTGAGCCTGCTTTAGGCCATCTGTTCTACTCAAATTCATCTAAGCTGACTTGCTGGCTGTGCCTTTGGATAGGAGCTCAGCGTCCCTGCATCCCGTTTCAAAGGGGGATACTGGTAAAAACTCATAGAAAGTGCTTGATCGATCTACTGAGTCGTCTGCCCAGCTCTAAACACCCATCTTCCATACAATGGTCCATGTGTCTCATTTGAATACTTCCCCAGAGATCACAAGGGCAAAGAGGAGCAAAGATAAAGATCCTATTAGCAATCACATCTATCTTTTTTCAGTGCTGGGACTGAACGCAAGGCTTAGGATACCTACTCTACCATTGAACTACATACCAAGGTTTTGGTTATTTTGCGATAGGATCTGGCTGTGTGCTCCAAACATATCAAAGCTTCCTAGTTAGCCCGCATTGGCTTTAGACTCATGCCTAGCTTGTGCCAGTCTCCAAAGTGCTGGGATGACAGGTATGCAGCATTATCCCAGCTCAGATCTCACCAGTTTGTGTGTGTGTGTGTGTGTGTGTGTGTGTGTGTGTGTGTGTAAACAGGCATGGAGGACAGTCTTGGATGTAGTTCTTCAGACACTATACACCTTATTTTGTGAGCCAGACTTCTCATTGGCCTGGAACTCACCATGTAGGCTAGGCTGGCCGGCCAGCAAGCCCCAGGATCCACCTGTCTCTGCCTCCCCAGCCCTGGGATTCTATCACATGTCACCCCACACCTGACTTTTTACATGGGTTCTGGGGAATTGAACTCAGATCC
Source organism: Peromyscus maniculatus bairdii (assembly GCF_049852395.1). Lineage (NCBI taxonomy): Eukaryota > Metazoa > Chordata > Mammalia > Rodentia > Cricetidae > Peromyscus > Peromyscus maniculatus. The sequence goes on along the minus strand of NC_134874.1, from coordinate 25,174,312 downwards.
TTATGTTTGCATAGTAAACCTTTTAACAATTGAGTCATCTGCCTAGCGGCCCCCGTCCCGTTTTTAACATGAATTTGAGCCTTTGATTTTTCTCGAGTACAGCATGTGCCTTAGAGTTTATTGCAGGAATTAAAAACAGCAAGAATTTTAATGATGATGTATGGGTTAAAAACACCATGCACACAGCAGCAGAAGGTAAACACCCAGGAGAGCACAGCCCCTCTCTCACCTTCTTTCCTTCCCCCCGGCTTCTTCCTTTCCCCCTCCCGTGTCCTCTAAAGAGGAGACACATCATTCACAGCTGCCATCTCACTTTGCCTAGATATCTTTGCACTGTCTGCCTGTCTGCAGTAGGCGAAGGGCCTGGACCGCCTGGGCTGAGTGATTCCCCTCTCCTCTGTCCACATCCTTGTTCCCTACTCCTGTTCCTTCCCTCAGCCAATTAAGAATCTCTTGGAGTTTCTCTCCTTAGATTTATGGTTGGCCTCGAGGGGGAGCCCAAGACTTCCTCATATTGGCAGCTGGGCTCGGAGGCAGACAGAAAAACCACGGGATCCTCAGCCAGTGCTCTGGGTGAAAGGGTCAGATAATTAAAGAGATGGATGTCAGAGGGAGGGTCAAACCTGGTTGTCTGAAGGCTTCTCCTCAATTAAAACACTACGTTTTGATGGCTGTGACAGAGGCAGGGGGATTGCTGCCAGCGAGGTGCCGATCCAGATGACATAGCAAGACCCTATCTTAAAAAACAAGCAAACAAAAAACCAAACCAAACCAAGACAAAAACCTTATAGAACACTACTTCCTGTGGTTCTTGCTCCTTTCATTATGTGGTTCTAGTGCCTTTCTTTGGAGCTAGAGGCCCTAAACCATCTTCCACAGGCTTGGAAGTCGGTGTGTTTTGCATCTTCGCATCCTATCACCATTTCCCCTTTAGGAAGCTGGGTGACAGCCTGGGTGGGATGTTTGGACCAGTTTCTTCAGATCCTGCAGGGAATCGTTTCCTAGTCCTAGAAGAATCTTTATTTGTCTTCCTTTGTGTTCATCCTCATGGTAGAGAAGGCCTTAAGAGACAGAATTGGAGTTCTAAAAACAACAAGAAAACCAGAGGCCAGGGGCCCCTCCAGGCTCACGCTTCATTAACATTGGGTTAAAACATCTTTCTGATATGGAAAGTATGTGACATGGTTTGTCTGGAGGCTAGGCTGATGTTTCAGAATAAAGGTTGCAAACAGAAACAGAAGGTCTGAGAGCATGGCTCAGTGGTAGAGCCCCTGCCTAGAATCCCCCAGTGAGGGGCTGGGGGTGTGGCTCAGCAGTAGAGCACCTGTCTAGAATCCCCCAGTGAGGGGCTGGGGGTGTGGCTCAGTGGTAGAGCCCCTGCCTAGAATCTCCTAGTGAGGGGCTGAGGGTGTGGCTCAGTGGTAGAGCCCCTGCCTGGAATCCCCCAGTGAGGGGCTGGGGTTATGACTCAGTGGTAGAGCCCCTGCCTAGACTCCCCCAGTGAGGGGCCAGGGATGTGGCTCAGTGTAGAGCACCTGCCTAGGATGCCCCAGTGAGGGGTTGGGGTATGGCTCAGTGGTAGAGCCCCTGCCTAGAATCCCCCAGTGAAGGGCTGGGGTACGGCTCTGTGGTAGAGCACCTGCCTAGAATCTCCCAGTGAGGGTATGGCTCAGTGGTGGAGCACCTGCCTAGAATCCCCCAGTGAGGGGCTGGGGTGTCACTCAGTGGTAGAGCACCTGCCTAGAATCCCCCAGTGAGGAGACAGAGGAATGGTTCGGTAATAGACTGCTTTCCCACCATGCACAAGTCTCTGCATTTGATCTCTAGCACTGCAATAATGATGATGATGATGATGATGATGATGATAAATTATAATAATAAACAAGAGAGGAATTTTGGAAAATACTGACAGCATGTTGGGGGATCAAAGTGCCGAAAGTCTGGAGCTATAAGGGGAATGGGTCAATGGCTACCATCTATCAACATGGGCAGGACAAAAGGTAGATTAGGTTCTCAGGGGAGAGAGAAGAGGGGTTTGGACATGTGGGTTTGCTGTGTTTGCAATGATGCCTCCTACCCCCACCAAGTTATGTGTGTTGTCTCTGTGTGTGTGTGTGTGTAGACTTGAGTGCAGGAACCCACAGAGACAGAAGAGGGAGTCAAAACTGGATTGACACGTTTGTGAACCATCTGACATCGGTGCTGGGAGTCGACATTCTCTGAACTGCTGAGTCAACTCTCCAGCCCCCATTGCAGCACCTGGTTTGCTTGCAGATTCCTGGAAAAGAGCTGGATGGGGTCAGATGCTCAAGACACTCTCAGGCAGGAGTTAGAAATACAGATTTTAATTCATGAGGGCAGAGAAGGGGAGACAAGAAAGAACAACACAGGAAACAGCACTCAGAAAGGTAGGAATAAGAGGATGTCTGGTAGGAGTGACACTATGATTTTATCTGGGTTGTTTCCCAGAAGCCTGGGGGTTGAAGGCTTGGTCTCCATCCTATGGCATTATTGAGAGGTGGTGGAAAGAAGTTATGTCAGCGGGGGTGTTCTAGTTTCATTCGGTTGCTGTGATAAAACTCTAACTGAAAACAATGTAGGGGAGAAAAGGGTTTATTTCAGCTTCCTGGTCATAGTCTATCATTGAGGAAGATCAGGGCAGAAACTCAAGTAGAAGCTGTAGAGAAACATTGCTTGTAGGCTTCTGATCAGCTAAGCTTCCTTAGACAGCCCAGAACCATCTGCCTAGGGAATGGTGTCACCTATGGTGGTTGGGGCCCTTCTACCTTCATTAATAATCAAGACAATCTTCCACAGATATGCCCATAGGCCAGTCTGTTCTAGGAAATTCCTCATTTGAAGAGTCTCCTCTTTGATGACCCTGGGTTGGGACGAGTTGGCAATCAAGGCTACCCAAGGCCTTAGGCTTTTCCTGTCTCTCTTTTCTTCCTGCCTGCTGTGGAGATAAGTAGCTGCCTCCTTCATCACGTGCTCCCACCATGATGTTTCTTCCTCATACTCAAAAGCAATGGAACCAACTGACCATGAAAACTCTGAAGCCAGGAATTGAAACATACCTTTTCTTCTCTAAGTTGTCTTGGGTGTTTTGTCACAGAGACAGAAGGGAGCAAGTTTTACAGAGATGTGTAACCTAAAGACAGAAAGGACATTGATTGCTGTGGCTGAGCATGCCATTATCTCTTGGCAGGTAAAGACTATGTAGCCACCCATTAAGGGATAAATGTAGAATTCTGTGCCTTCTTAGCTGGTGTTCTGTTGCTGTGAAGAGACACCATGACCATGGTGACTCTTATAAAGGAAAGCATTTAATTGGGGCTGGCTTACAGTTTCAGAAATTTAGTATGTTATCATCATGGTGGGAGCCTGGTGGCATGCAGTACAGTTATGTGCTGTAGAGCTGAGAGTTGTTCTACATCCAGATCTGCAGACAGCAGGAAGAGAGAGCCACTGGTACTGACTTGGGCTTTTGAAAACCCCCAAAGTCCACCCCAGTGATATACTTCCTCCAACTAGGCCACACCTTCTCCAACAAGACCACATCTCCTAATCCCTCTCAGGTAGTGCCACTCCCAGAAGAGCAAACATTCAAATATATGAGCCCATGGGCACCATTCTTAAACAAACCACTACCTTGCCACATACATGTGTCCATATTCATGAGTGTGTGGATGTGTACTGGCATGTGGAGGCCAGAAGACAACCTCAGGTGTCATTTCTCAGGCACATTGCTTTTGGAGACAGGGCCTCTCATTGGTCTGGGACTCACCAAGTTGGCTAAGCTGGCTGGCCAGGGAACCCCAAGGATCCTCTAGTTTCTCTACCCACATCCCCTGCACTGAGATTGCAAGTGAGAACCACCAACCCACCTGTTTTACATAGGTTTTGAGAACTGAATGGTCCTTATGCTTACACAACAAGCACTTGGCCCCAGTCCTACCTGGGAAATGTCGATGGAGGTATTTTTTTTTTTCTTCCCCTCAGGTGGGTCTGCTCAAATGCTAACATCAAGCATTGCAGAATTCTCAATGGGCATCTTCCACTCTTCCCTGTCAACAAGGATATCTGTGAACAAGAAAACATCTGGAATTTCAAGTACTTCCTCCACCAGATTAATTACGAGTAGCAGTAGCCTTCCTTGACTAATAAGAAGTCAGAGCAGTGGGAAAGTCTGCTTCCTGACTTTTCTAAGCATCTGGGATTCTGCTCTCTTACAAGGTCCAGCTACTTATTCTCTCCGAGTTTCAATTTCCTTATTTGTAAAACAGCCACAATAATCACATTAAGGGGATGTTTTTGGAGACTTCCATTCTGCACCATTAATTTTCCTGGAGCCTGGCATGGTTAGGCACTCAATAAATGTTAGCTCTCTCTTCCCCCACCCCCTACCAGCATTTGATTACCACGAATTTGATTACTTTGGCCTGAGCCAACTCCCTTAACAAATGTTTCCACCTTAGATTAAAATTAATTCAAAGACAGGGACCAGCCACACATCCTGTACGGGACTAAGAAAATGGCATTAATTTTGTAAATTAATAAATATGCAAATGGAAGCTTTGTATGGAATCAGCTATATAAGCAGGAAGTAAATTGTGTTGTAAATTATTCACCGCCATATGGAACAGATACCCTTGACTTAGCATGTGAGACAGAGAAAGCTGCCACAGACCCTGCTGTAATGGCTTCTGAGAGTGAATGACATGTTGGTCCCAAGGCAACCCTGGGGTTGTGGCTGCTGAGTCACAGGGCTGATTCTGGAGTGGCAGCAGAAGCCCTGTGGTGAGCAGGTTGCTATCCACCCACTGCCCTGCTGAGAACAACAGGAGTCAGAATGCCTTGAGGCGACCAGCGGCATGATCTCTTGTGAATTGCCCAATTGCTTTGGTCATACTGCTCAGAGAGGTCACAGGCGGAGGAGGGCTCTCCAGGGCTTCCAGCACCTGGGCTGGGGTAACCAGCGATACCAACTTCAAGGCAGGTGTGACTGGCCCGGGGAAATCAGAGTTACTGCTAGATTGATTCATCAATCATTCAAAAACAAATAGTCTAAGAACTGTGCAGGTGTTCCATATTGTACTAAATAGATGCTGGAGGGCTGAGCCTTCCTGTTAGGACTGTTCAGCCCTAGCATCCAGGGAGCTTTTTAAAAATAGATCTCCATGCTCCCACCTCTGGAATTCTGATGCTGAATGGTCCATCAGGGACCTGAGAATCTCTTTTCCAATGCCTACCCCCTCCTTATAAGGTCCCAATGACAGACGAAAGTATAATTCCACCAAAGTTCAACCTGAGGGAGCCAATGAGTGTGTTGGGGTTGCTTACGGAGCGTAGGTGAGGAAACACTGGCAGGGACATCGTTGACCCCAAAGCAGCTGCACCGGAGAGCTTGTCACCCGGAATGGCTGATGCCTACCCCGTTGTCACACAGGTAGAGCCCCCTTGTATTTAACCTCCCCACAGCTTACACACTCTAACATCTCTCAGACCTGGAAGCCACATGCAATTAGGGCAGAACTGCGTAGGGATGGCTGGGAGGAGCAGCTGGAATCTCATGTGACATTCCAAAGACCCTCCCTACCCCTGCCCTCTCTGGGAGCATGTCAAGAGTCTGCAAGCATGGTCTTGATGGTCTGAAAGTGGGAAGAGATGGACCCGATGAGGATGGCTGTGGTCTTGCTCAGAGGATAGAGTTCCATGAACGCTAATGATACTCAGGTTTGGGGATCATGGCTGATGAAATGCTTTTCTTTTTGGTTCTGGCCTTCAAGGGTCCTAAGACATAAGCAAGAAACTATCTGATCGAAGCATCTTAGGGAAGGAGGGTTTCTTTTGGCTATGTTAAGGGTATCATTCTACCACAGTGAGGCAGACACAGGAGCTGGAGGGGAAGGCACAGCGGCAGGAACAGGAAGCCGGCTGGTCATTTTTTGTTTGTTTGTTGTTTGTTTTTCGAAACAGGGTTTCTCTGTAGCCCTGGCTGTCCTGGAACTCACTCTGTAGACCAGGCTGGCCTCAAACTCACAGAGATCCACCTGCCTCTGCCTCCCGAGTGCTGGGATTAAAGGCATGGGCCACCAGCGCCTGGCTGGTTATTTATTTATTTTTTTACCTGCATTCAGGAAGCAGAGTGTGAACAGGAAATGGGGTTGTGCTGGAACAGTACAAGGCCTGACCCTGGTGGCCCACTTCCTCCAGAGAGGCTCCAATGCCTGTGGGTTCCACCACCTTCTCAAACACTGCCAACAGTGAGCTGTTGGGGATATTGCATGTTCAATCAACACAACCAGGCGTGGTGGGACACATGTCTGTCTTCCTTGCACCTGGGAAGTAGAGGGAGGGGGCTCATGAGTTTGGGGCCATCTTGGGCTCCGTAGTGAAAGCTGGTATCCAAAACAAAGCAAAAGAAAGGATGTAGGTGCAAGGACATGGCTAGAATTCTGGACCAAATTATGACTTTCCTTCTTCGTTGCCTATCAACTTAGTTGCAGAGCCGGGAGTGAGTCCAGGAAAGAAAGGAAGAATGAAATCTAGCTCAGTTGATTGGGGAGGCTTCTGGTAGGGGGACTTCATTGAGGCCAGCTCAGACAGCAAGTCCAGATTAGATACAAATAGCAGACAAGAAAACTTCCAAAGTTGGAGGCCCCCTCCTGCCCTAGGAGGTAGGATTCAGAGATGAGCTCAGGTTGAAGGGTCAGGGATCTGAAATGGGCCTGTTCTAGAATGACATTTGAAAATGAACTTTTGGAGACTGAGAAGATAGCTCAGTAAAGTGCTGCTGCACAAGCGTGAGACCTGAGTTTGATCCTCAGAGCACACATAAAAATGTGGTAACATGCCTGTAATCCCGATGCTAGGGAAGTGGAGACAGGTAGATCACTGGGGCATACTGGCCAGTCAGCCTAGCTTACCGTGTGAGCTCCAGGCTGGTGAGAAAGCATCACTGGTTCTAGGCAGGCACTCTACCACAGAGCCACACCCCAGCCCCTCACTGGGGAATTCTAGGCAGGGGCTCTACCACTGAGCCATACCCCAGCCCCTCACTGGGGGATTCTAGACAGGTGCTCTACCACTGAGCCACACCCCCAGCCCCTCAGTGGGGGATTCTAGGCAGGGACTCTACCACTGAGCCACACTCCAGCCCCTCACTAAGGGATTCTAGGCAGGTGCTCTACCTTTGAGCTACACCCCCAGCCCCTCACTGGGAGATTCTAGGCAGGTGCTCTACCACTGAGCCATACCTCCAGCCTCTCAATGGGGGATTCTGAGCAGGCAGTCTCCACGAAGATACCTCCCCAGCATTATTTTATTTTTGTACGTAATCCAAGCAGCTTTGAATTCATGATCTTCTTACCTCAGTCTTCCTAGTAGCTTGGATTACAGGTGTGTTTGAAGAACCACAATTGGTGGTAACTATTATTTTATTTAGATAAATAATTGGTGCCCTAGGCCAAAGCTACCTCCATAGCACATCCGCTGATTCCAGCTGCTGCTTCTGCCCTCTGAGGCGCCCCTTATTGTCCCACCTGCCATCTGTTCGTTCATCCTCTCCAAAGCCTCTGATCCTGGCCCCTCCACCTCTCATTGCCAAGATAAACATCCCCATGGACCTACAGGAGCTAGCTGTGTTTGCCATCCCTGGAGATATCTCATTTTACAGCTGGGCAAACACCAGCATGCAAAGTTCATGTCTTAGCAAAGTCATGCCGTTACAGAAATGTCTGGGCAGCAGGTGGCAAAATGGTGCTGTTGTCAGAACCATATAGATAATCACGCCTCGCTGCTAATCATTTCCTTCCTAGTTCAAGTTCATGGTTTATTATTTACAAAGGGTGTCCATGTGCATTACCTCATCCATTCTTTCCCATAGCCCAGCATGGTGTGACTTCGTATGAGGTTGTGGAGCTGGAGAGCATGGAGCTGTTCCTCTTGGGAGCCTGGCTCAGCAGTAGAGCACGTCCTACCCTTTTCTCTTTTTAAAATGTTGGCTTTATTTGTTTCCACTTTAAATCGTAGGAAAAGTAGTAAATCAAAAACATCACACACCACCAAAATTAACCAGACCTAATGACCATACAATTCAATGACATTCTGCATATTCAGAGTAAGCATTTGGAATAGAAGATGTGGGACTTCACACTGGATTTTATATTCTTGCTATCAAATGTATTTTTTGTACTTATACACTATACGAACTTAAAAAAGCCCATGGCAGAGCCAGAACTAGGAAAAAGATTAGCTTTATATCTCTTTTCATAACTCATGTCCATAACTTGTGCTCAGTCCTTCCTCATCCCCTAATATTTAGCCTTTTTTTTGTTCTCTTTCTACATATTACATTGTTCCCACAAGCACACTTGTTCACACACACACATTTATTATTAGCTAGATCCCACAGATGAGGGAGAGCATGTGTTGTTTTGTTCTTTCTGAAACTGTGTGACCTTGCTTAATATTATATTTTCCTGAAAATTTTGTGACTTAATTTTTTTTTAGATCTGGATGCATTATATATATATATGTGTGTGTGTGTGTGTGTGTGTGTGTGTATGTTTGTATGTATGTATATGTATATGTATATATGTATGTATATGTATGTATTATCATCCATTCATATGTTGATGGACAGCTAGGTTGATTCCAATCTTTAGTATTGTTAATAAAACAGCAACAATCAGGGAGATGCAAATATCTCTATGCTAAGGTGTGGAGTCCTCTCAGTATAGGCCCAGAAGTGAAACAGCAGGGTTATACTATAATCAGAACACTAGAGTCCCTATTACCTGTCATTACAGACAACAATGAGCAGAGAGAATTCATCTTCACCCTGTGTTTCATTTAGAGAGTTGGGACGTTGAGAAGTCGAGAGAATCAACATTCCAAACCATCAGACTTCCCCTTCCCATAGTCAGCTTTGTATGGTGTCTTAGATTTGTTTCTGTTGTGATGAAACACCCAGACAAAAAAGAACTTATGGGAGAAAAGGTTTATTTTAGGTCACAATCCCAGGTTGCAGGGAAGTCAAGGCAGGAACTTGAAGCAATTAATTACATCCATAGTGAAAAGCAGAGAGGTAATTAAACCCACATGCTACACTCAGCTTTTCCTACTGCTCTGCATTTCAGGACCCAAACTCAGGGATGATACTTCCTGCAGTGGGCTGGGTCTTTCCATATCAATGAATGGAATCAAGACAATCTCCATTGCCACCCAATGGCCAACCTGATCCAGACAATCCCTCACTGAGACTCTCTTCCCAGGCAATTCTAGGTTGTATCAAGTTGACAATTAAGACTAACCATTGCATATGGAATCCAAACAAATGCAGTTGGTCATGACAAACTTTTGTCTCATCTCTCAGCCAGCTGGCCAGCCTTGTCACTGAAATTCTCGGAGTTGGTGGATCCTTCCTTGTCACCTCCTACATTGCCCCCTTATCATCGTCTCTCTATATAGTTGGGGGTTCCTATACTCTTGTCCTCACGTCCCTCCTTGTCCTCACGGTTACATCTGAGTTTTAAGTTAACCCAGGGCAGTTGCCAGTCTGCACATGCTGGGTTACTGCGCCTGTACAGTTTCCTTCCTGCAATCTTAAGTGGGAATGTGCTATTTTAATGTGGAATACAAAAATGTCCCTCCCCATTCCCCCCCCTTCTCCAATCACCACTACATTATAAAAACTATGATGTCACTAGGCAGTAAGGCTTTCTAGGCTCTGTTTATACTCTGATGGAACCACCATTGGTTTGTGATTCACAGTGGTAATGAAAGCATGACGATAATACTATGTCTAAAACACTGTTGTCTAAAACCGTATTCCACAATAGACACACATACATGTGTATGTCATTGAGGGTTGGGTGGGTCATAGTTGATTAATTTATCATCTTCGTGTGTGTATGGGGGGTATCTCTATGCATTTATATATAGAGGGCACAGGATGACCCTAGATGTCATTCCTCAAGCACTTTCTACTTTTAATTTAAGACAGGATCTCTCACTGGTCTAGAACTTCACCAAGTAGACTAGGCTAGCTGGCTAATGAGCTTCTATGTATCTTCCCATCTCTGCCTCTCATTTCACCATTGTGACATTACTTACCAGCCCAAGCTATCACACCAGGCTTTTAATGTGTGTTCCAAAAGCACATCAACCTCAGGTCCTTACAATTGCCTAAAATGAGGCAAGCATTTTACCATCTGAGCCATTTCCAATCCTTGTCATCTTAGGTGACACCAGATTGAGCTTCTCCCTTTTCTCATGATGTCACCAATCCCATTGGATCAGCACAGAACTGCTATCTCAGAGTGGCACAGAAACATTTCTCAGCCTGAGCAGAGGCTTTCCTTGTGTGACCTGACAGGTCCTGGCATCTGCATAAATGGGTTTACTGTCTATGCACCTCTCTCTTGCATGCTGGAATCCCTCTTCCAAGAGGCTCCTGTCTGGACCCATGACTTCTGCTCTGCAATACAGCTGTCCTATGAATTCTTCTTTCCTTGCCCTCCTGGCCAGAGCATCGTCTCCTTCTGCTGTTAGAGTCTGTAGTTTCATTTCTCAGTCTTGTCTCTTTCATACTCTTCTTTGTCATTTTGAAATATATATATGTATGTATATTTCTTGAGAAAGAGACCTGGAATGTGTGTGTGTGTGTGTGTGTGTGTGTGTGTGTACAATTAAAAAAAACTTTAGGGGTCCTTTATTTTTTTCAACATTGTCCTCCACAGACACACACACACACACACACACACACACACACACACACACACACACACACACAGGCACTGACTCACAACTGAGAACCTCCAACACGGCAGCTCTTCCTGGTGTCTCTCTATTTCTACCTCTGGCATATGTGAATCTTTTCCTGGAGTTTTTCAGCCTGTGCACCCCACCTGTGCCTATATCCACTTTCAGAGTGTGATGTGTGTCATGGTTAGGAGTTCTGTAGCATTCATGTCTTTCCACTGGGTGGAGAGATTTCTTCCCAGCTACTTATGTGTCATTGATTTATCATTTGGAAGTTACATCACCGACTTGGATGGTGGCCTCTTCTTTGGAAACTTTCCCCTTGCCCCTGACCCCTTTTGGCTAATAGACCTATTCACTCACCCACACATTGAGATGCTTCCTGCCACATTTTATAAATAACCAGCAAATCCTTGAGATTCACTTTAGTGATTGATTAGAAAAGTCGGTGTTGTACAAGAAGGATTAAAAGCAGAAATACAATACTAGGAATCTACTTAAGAATCTCAAAGGCTGTCTTGTTTTCTCTCAATCTATACTGTCATGGAAAAAAGGGGAAGAAAATTCGCATTTGCACCCTGCAGAGTCCCTATTATGATGGAAAGGACACAGGTTTGGAGCTGGACATGTGGTGCACACCTTTAATCCCAGAATTCAGGAGGATCAGGAGTTCAAAAGTATCCTGGGTCACATGAGACCTTGATTAAAACAATATTAAACAATAACCCTACCTCCTTGCTGATGGAAGGAAGGAAATAAAGAAAGAAAAAATAAAGGGAGGAAAATAAGAAGGTAGAAAGGAAAAAGAATGAATGGATGAATGGGCAGGTAAATAAATAGAGTGATCCATACATACATGGATACATATAGAATATATACATAATATATATGCACAAGGTATAATATAGTATAATATAATTAAAACATAATAATATATATTGTGTATAGATATAGTCCATCTCTCCAGACAAGGATGAAGAGATGCACATGTACATGGATGAATGGGTACAGAGATGCATACATATATACAAGGATGGGTAGATGAATATGTACAGGGATAGACAGAGGATTTGTTAGAGGAATTGGCTTGTGTGATAATGGAAGTTTTATCTGAGGGTACCAGCCAGCTGTAGACCCTGGGGTGCTGACGCTATAGCTCCAAACAAACCTGAAAGACTCGAAACAGGACATCTCATGATGCAATTCCCAGTCCAAGACCAAATACCTTTGGAGCCCAGAGAGCAGCGGGTAGCGGTCCTAGTGTCCCAGCGGCAGGGAGCCTGGAACTCTGACGTCAAAGGTTGACTGGAACCATCTCTCTTTGGAAGACTGATTCCAAGGAGAGAGAAAGGAACTCCTCCTTTACACAGGTTCCAGAGAGTGAATCCAGGTTGCTAGGGTTGTCCTTTGCCCACCGAGCCGTCTCTTAGGACTCAACTTTGTTTTTTGGAGACAGGAGTAACTTTGTTTTTACTGGCCTAGAGCCTGCCAAGTAGGCTAAACTGGCCATGCAGTGGGTCTGAGTGACTGACCTGCCTCTGCCTCTCCAGCGCTGGGACTGCAAGCATGCACCACCATGCCTAACTTTTTACATTGGTTCTGGGACTTGAACTCAGGTCTCCAGGCTTGTGCAGCAAGCACTTACTGAATGAGCCAGCTTCTCATCCACCCGACCTAGTCCTCAAACTCTACTTTCAGAATGAAGTCCTCCCCACAGCGTAAACCTGAGCCTAGCCTCTTCTTTGCTGCCTTCGTAGCTCCTTCCTGAATTCTCCAGTCATGGTGAACTACCACTGCTCTACATGCCCACCATCCTTGCTTTTACCTCGTCACAGACCCACCCGCGCCACCTCCTATACACTGAGTGACAGTTCAGGTTAGTAAGAGCAGAGAGCTCTGATGATGTTACATATGGATCTTCTCTACTTCTGTCTGTCACTCCCTTGAACAAGGGGCACAGTGATCATCTAATAAACCACTTATTCACTGAGTGCCAGCAATGAGCTAGGCTGAAGGGCAAGAGAGAGGTAACTAAATGCAGCCACCTGCTCCCTCTCAGCCTCCTTTAAAAACCAATGTTTTTTATTCTTTGAAAGCTCTATACATCCCTACACTGTATAATGATCATATCCATCCATCGTCACCTCCTTCCCGCTCTGCTTAGTGTCCCCACTCCCTCAGCCTCCCTCATGTTTTCATTTTTATATTAATAATCCCCCAAGTGCCCGTTAGTACTGCCATCTGTACTAACTGAGGCAAGGGCAATCTACCAGTGGCCACATCCCCGAAGGAGATGATTATTTCCCTCAGCAGCCATCAGCTGTTAATAGCCCCTCTGGTTGGAGTGGGTCCTTGGGCTGAAATGTTGACTGGCTTGATATTATTCAGGTCTAGAGCAAGTCACAACTGCTGGGACTTGATACATGCAGCAGCCACACCATGTCCAGAGGACAATGTTTCATATCGTTCCTCCCCATCCATCTACAGACTCGTATGTTCTTTCTGCCCCCTTTTGCATGGTAGAGGAGGGGGAGTTGATATAGATGACCCACCCACCACTGAGCACTCTGTGGTATTTATACTCAGCTTTTTGGCCAGTCATGAATCTTTGCATTAATAACTACCCAGTATAAAAAGAAGCTTCTCTGACCCAGTTTGAGAACAGCACAAATCTTCTTAGTCTGTATCTTCCCTGCTCAGCCTCTGTCCTCCTTTGCTTTTAGTGGATGTGATAAAACACTATGACCAAAGGCAACTTGGGGAGGAAATGGTTTATTTCAGCTTACACTTCTAGGTCGCAGTCCATCATGGAAGGAAGTCAGGGTAGGGACTCAAACAGGAACTGAGGTAGAAATCATAGAGGAATGCCCATGGCTCACTCTCTGACTCTTGTGCAGCTACCTTTGTTATTCAGCCCAGACACCATTATCTAGGGATAGTGACACCCACAGTGGGCTTGGCCCTTCCCCATCCATCATCAGTCAAGACAATCATCTGAAGACATGCCCACAGGTCAACCTAGTATGAGCCTTCCTCGGCTGATTCTCCCTCGCCAGATGACTCCAGGTTGTGTGGAGTTGATGAAATCAAAACAAAACCAAAACAAGCAAACAACCACAGCAGCAGCAACAACAACAAAACTAGCCAGCACAGCCTCTTTACCTTGGATCATGGACATGGAGGATGGACTTCCATCCATTTCTCCTCCTCTCTGTCCTTTGGTCTGTGTATCCTTTTATCCCACCACCCTATGCATCAGATTCTTTCATGTGGTACCCATGCCTTGTATTCTAAGGTAGCTCTGATTCTCTAAGCAGCCAATTCCCATCACAAGTAGGACTCAGATCTTCTCTTAGGCAGAGATATCCTCTACTTTAACAGTATGATGCCTGGTAAGTCCCTCTACTGTATGAACCCACTGAATGAATGAGAACTCATAATTTTAAAACATTTTTTATTTTATGTGTGTGTGCATGATGAGTGTATGTATGTATTTATGTATGTGCACCACATATAAGCAGGTGCTCACGGAGGCCAGCAAAGGGTGTCAGATCCCCAGGAACTGGAGTTACAGGTGGTTGTGAGCTACCTTAGTACTAGAAATCAAGCCCAGGTCCTATAGTAGAGCAGCAGGTGCTCTTAGCCACTGAATCATCTCTTCTGAGAAACAGGTTTTTTGTTTTTTTGTTTTTTGGTTTTTTTTGTTCCCAGGAGTTCGTCATTCATGGTTGACAAGAGCAACAACAATTTTAGAGCCTTTGGATTGGGTACCACTTTATACGGTATAGTAATTACTTTTCTCATTGCCATGACAAAATACCTGAAAAATGAAACTTTGAGGAGGAAGGATTTATGTTAGCTCAAAGTTCTAGAGTACAGCCCACCATGGCTGAGAAGGCATCCATCAAGGCAAGGAAGGCATGGTGGTAGGAATTTGTAGTAACTGGTCACATTTGGGGTACAGCCAGGAAGCAGAGAGAAATGAATGCTGGTACTCAGCTTATTTTTCTTCCTTTTCATTCAGTCCTAAACTCCATCCCATAAAAAGATGCCACCCAAATTTAGGGTGTCTCTTTCTACCTCAATTAACCCAATTAACCTTTCATGTACACACCCAGTGACTTGACTCCTAGGTGACTCAAGATCCTATTAAGTTTACTAGTAATCTCAACCATTCCAACAGTTGAAGAGGGGCTGGTCACTAGAATGATGTGGCCTCTGTAGCCCATGGACCAGGTGAGCACATGCCACAGGTGTGGAATGGTTTCACTGGTGGGGATGATGTGTACTTATTGGTGTATAAGATGAGCGATGATGCTGTCATTAGGAGCACATCATGAAAACAGGAATTGGTTTTCCAAAGGTCTAGGACTCAAGGAGTAGATAAGCATCCTTGTATGAGAAATGACTGAACATATCTTCTCTCTTAAAGCAGTGTTTCTTATGCTGGTTTTTTTTCAGCCAAGAATTACTGTTTTCTTACCAGCTCCTGTTTCATCTTCTAGATCCTAGTAGGGCAGTAAGCATGTCTAATGTTCTCATGGTTTTGTTTTTGTATTTTTCTTCCCCCTCAACAGATCCATCTCTATTAAAGATTCTGTAGAATGATTGGCTTGGTTATAATGTAGTGGCTGTAGATGGTTAGACTGTTGTATGCAGAGAGACAAAATTGTCTTTGGCCATCTTTTGTGTCCTCATTAATTTTTTTTAACCCTCGTTTACTTGTGCACGCCATGGTTTACATGTGGAACTCAGAGGACAACTTGTGCCAGTCAGTTCTCTCCTACCATCTGTGTCTTGGAGATCAAACGCAGGGCATTAGGATTGGTTGCAAGCACCCTTACCTGCTGAGCCATCTCATTCTCCCTCTTCAGGGTCACCTGTCAGGTCAGACCCTAACATCCTTGCCATTATCTGGTAAAACCCACTGAATCTATTAAGTTAACAGGATGCTAGTTCCCACCACACACAAGCTAAAAAGAAGATAACATCTGAAATTTCTAGCAGAGATTCTCCTGTTTGCCATAACCCACCTTTCTGAGGTCACTGCTGATGTATTTGGTTGATTGGGAACTTTCTTACTTTTACACTGACTGTAGTAGCTTGATCTACTTCCGCAGTGGAAGTTCATGGTGGGAGGAAGTAGTTCAAACAGCTTCCATGGTGGAACTCAAGGAAACCCAGAGAATCCTTACTCCCAGACTGTGGTCACTCAGGATAATTCTCTCTTAAAAAATTTCCAGGTGCTGCAGCTGTGGGTGGTTCAGGTTGCACCTTTGAGAATTAATGGCTTACAGTGTGCTGTGAGCCCAGGGAACAGATCAAGCACCACAGCCTTGGAGCCACTAAGGGACAACATCTTAGAGGAAGCAGTATGTGCATTGGACACAAACTTGTACATGGACCACAGCTAATACCCCCTTCTATCATTTGTAAGTGAAGAAAGTAATATGCCGTGTCTATACTTGTGGATACAGGGCAAGTTCAGGGATGCTGAGGGTTCAGTGGGCAGGTGCAATTGGGCAGGGAGCTTCACAGAGCAGGATCCAGGAGGAGAGGGGGACTGGCAGGTGATTCTGGGTCCATATGGGAAGCCACACTACAGAATTCAAACTCGATCCTTTGGGTACCAGGCTTTTAATCAGGAGAGTAATGCAATTCCCTCTGCCTAATTGTGTTGTAATTGTTCATTCATTAGAGATAAAAAGGTATTAATCACAAACGATGCCAAGAAACACCCGGGTAGAAAAGAGCATGGTGTAAAATAATATTGACAACAGCTTACGGCCTTTCAGCAGGCCCTGGCTCCATGGGTGTGGATTTTTCTTGCATGCTCTTATTGGCTCCCTTTGTAGCAGGCCTTGCTTCTCTTGGCCTGTATTAGACAGGAAAAACCTGAGTTTTAGGGAGGTAGGCAGATGGTCAAACGGAAGCCTGGGATTGCTTTCATGTCTCAGGACTCCCCCTTCCTCTCTCCATCCTTCCCATTCTTCCTTCTTCCCTCCCTCTTCTCCACTCTTCTGACCCTCTCTTCCTTCTTCCTCCCTTACTTCCCCCCTCCTTCTTCTATCTCTTCCTTCCTTTCTGATTTTTTTTTTTTTTTTTGGAGACACAGTTTCACCCTATAGCTCAGGCTGGTCTGGAACTCAGTATGTATCCTAGTTTGGTTTCCAACTCCTTATCCTCCTGCCTCAGCCTCCTGGGTTACAGGCCTTCACCACCATGCTGCAACTTCAACCTCTTTTTCTGTTATAATATCCTGAGTTCTGGGACTGTTTCTCTAAACACCCTTTCATCCCAAACTTGTTGCGTGTCACATGGAGGGAGGGTTGTTCCTACCACATTTTGGGAAGTAGCTCAATCTCTTTCAATCTCCCCCTCCCCCCTTTTTCCCACAAATGCCAGCACACAAAGGTATGAGGCTGGCAGGACACCTCTTCTTATCAGAGCATCTTATTCTTCCCAGTGCAGGAGTGTCATCACCGGGGGACCCATGGGATCTATCACTGTCAAACTGGAAAGGCTCTTTTTGCTGTTGTTGTTGTTGTTGCTTTTTTATCCATTCTTGCAAACTCAGGGCTTTCCAGATCTTTAAAGCTGATCGCGGATAGCATGCTACAGATAGCTGACTTAAATCTCAACGAGACGGGAAGCAAGGTACCACGCATAAAATAAACCGTGCTGGCTCTTTTCGAGGGGAGATAAAACATAACTCTCAGGAGGCACAGCGCCATGAAAGCCCTTGGAGAGAGAGGCGATCTTGTCAGGAATTGTATCTCATTTAGCGCCATTGTTTCCCGGGCGCTGCTTTAGAATGAAAGTCATTCATCTTGCTTTTGTTTCCCCGTTGCCTTTTATTTTTTTTCCCTCTGCACAGAGATTTCTCTTCCATTAGTAAGAAGTACTTTTTTCCCTCTCCTCTTGCCTCACGAATGAGACTTTCATCTTCCCTGTGTTTATGCCCGGCTCTCAGGGCCCCAGTTCAATGGCTTCTTTCTTCCTTTTGCCAAGTGGCAATTTAGATAATACAGAGAACACTGCTGTGAAATGGATGGAAATATTCTAATGATTGCAATTCTTACAAATGTGTGCATGTGAGAGAGAGTGTGTGTGTGTGTGTAGATGTGAGTGCTGATGAGTGTTTGTGTGAGAATTTGTGCGGCTATGTGTGTGTGTGGGGAGTGTACACATGCACAGTGCATCAGGGCTATAGATATCATCATCGTTTACAAATTCAGAAAATAATTTTTGTTAAGATTTATTTCTTTTAAATTATGTGTATTTTTTTGTGTGTCTATATGCACATAGGTTCAGGTTCCTTACAAGAGCACATTGGAGCTGGAGATACAGGCAGTTATGAGCTGTGGGATAGAGGTCAATCTCTGTTGTTATTTCTTGGGCACCACCTACCTTGATATTTTGAGACAGGGTCTCTCATTGTCCTGGAGTTCACCAAGTAGGCAAGGCTGGCTGGCCAGTGATCCCCAGGGATCCAGCTGTCTCTCTTTTCCCAGTGTTGGGTTTATAAGCATGCACCAACATGTCTGCCCTACGAGGTAATAACTATGAAGCTCTGCCAACTGCACAGTGCTGCTGAGTATGGAAAAGCAGCTGCTGGGTTCTCACTGCTGCAGGAGAGCCGAGCACGCAACTAAAGAGAAGGCAGTACAAAACGCCTTTAATTATGGCATGCGAGTTACAGAGCAAGATGAGAGATAAAAGATGCCCTGGGGCAAATATCCAGGCTCTGTTCTCTGTATTTGGAGAGAGAAAGGGATTCATAATGGAAATTCATAATTCATTATGAGTTTTATCAGAAGGCTTTCTGCAAAGACAGAGATGAAGTAGCTAATCACTTCTTGTCACCAGGTCCTGTTCTCTTTATTACAGGATCTCCTTTCGGCTTCAAGTACCTTGAGCAAAATTTGAAAGCTCTGGCTTTGTGGCCATGGCACAGCTTTCAAAAAGCTGTACTAAGCCAGTGTTATGTAGAATTTTCCTCTGAGGGGAAACGTTCCATCCTGGAGGTAGGCTCACTAAGTCTCAGGAAATAAACAACATACGAGGTTCAGGAAGTCCCTGAAACTGACCAGATGGACATTAAGTGTTCTTTCTTTCCCCAAGATTACATAAGGAGTTAGGATTGCTGAGGAGGAGGAGAATAGCTCAGCTGAAAAGACACTCAGTGTAGCTTGTCAGGCAGCTGCAAGTCTTGCAGAGCTCCAGTTGCAGCTTTTGCAGGCCATCATTAGGCTGGGGTAGAGCTCCAGTTGCAGCTTTTGCAGGCCATCATTAGGCTGGGGTAGGCTTTCAGTGCTGTATCTGCCTTCTAGTCAGCCCTGCTCCTAGAAGTAACCCCAGTAAAAACTCATTGGTTCAGTTACTCTGGTTACTCTGGTCTGCCACTTGTTTCCTGTCTGGGGTTAACAGACATTTGTGTAATCTCTCTCTAGAAAGTGTCATATAACAGCTGGACACAGTGGTGCAAGCTTGTAGTCTCCACACTGGGGACTTGGACAGGGAAATTCCTGGGATTTTGGGGCCAGCCAGCCTACCCTACTTGGAGAGTTCCAGGCCAGAGAGAGGCCCTGTTTTTAAAATGAAATGAAATGAAATAAAGTGAATGGTACCTGAGGAATGACATCTGAGGGCATGCTGTGGCTTGCAAGGGCATGTGCACACTCATGAACATTTACATTTACACACATATACATCCCATGCTGCTCACATTTGACAGGCTCTCACTTATTTTTTTGTAATTTGATTGAGTGTGTCCCAAGGGTAAACTCTGAGATGATGTCACAATCGGATGTCAAAAGGTCTGACATGCCTGGTCTTTTCCCCTCTGAGGAGAGTCTCATCAGCTGCATTGCATCATGGGAGATGGCATTATGGGAGCTGGCATCATAGGAGATTACATCATGAGAGATTGCATCATGGGAGATGGCATCACAGCTGCAGCATGGGAAAGGAAGAGATCACATGGTGAGGTTGAAAGCCAAAGAAAGGAGACTAGGAAGAAATCACTCTTGCTCCTTATGTCAATATTCCCCAGAGTGTGTCTAGGTTCTTCATCTCCTAGTTAAAGAATTGAAAATGAGGGCTCACATGGACTTACAAATACTAGGCAACTTTATTCAGAGCAATGTGTGAGTGCAGAGTAGAGAGGGACAAATTGTCAATATTGTCAGTGGTCCACGTGAGTGAGGCAATCTAAGGGCCTCCAGTATTACTTAGGGCTTCCTTTTATGAGATCTTAGTAAAGGAGGAACTGGTTACTAAGGGGCGTGGTTTAGGTGGTTCTCTATTTTGATTGATAGATCAGGTCATGTAATCGTTATGCTACTGTGCATGCTCCCTTTCCTTAATTCACTTGATTTTAATCATATGCACAGCCAATTATGCATAAATATAAGATGATAAATAAGGGCTTTCTCCTAAAAGTTCAGAAGAGGACACAATTTTGTCTTACTGCTCATGCATCACAAACCAGTTTAGGCTGCATTAGCTCTTCTTCATACACAATGCATTGGGAATACAGTTGAATAGAAACGGTTGGAATTTGATTCTTACTATGGGTGGGAAAACAAGTGCCTTTGTTCAGAGATGGGAATGTTCACATCCAATGCAAGCGAGTGGTCCAGGGGTTCTCTGGTTGCTAGTTGCACTGTCTGGAGTGTGCTGTTTGTTGATAGCATGTGCAGGTGGCGGTACTGGGATGTCAAGTACATTATTACAAGGTGTGTGTGTGTGTGTGTGTGTGTGTGTGTGTGTGTGTGTGTGTATGTAAATCAAACCATATGATGTACCAGAGCACTAAACTTCTCCCGTGCTTGCCTGCCTTGGTGCTGTGTAGAAGTCAATCTTCTAAGCCAAGCTGGTCATGGTCATGGTATCCTGTTCAACACTGAAGGATTTTGTCCTTGAATTCTTATTCTATTCTGTCTGCCTTCAGAACTCATCCACTATTACCAATAGAAGGGGAAGGCTTGAGTAGCTTGCCTAGTTTCCCACAGCTCAGACCCAGCCATAGAATGTAGCTCAATGAACTTCCATGGGTGGTTGTGTGATTTTTCCCGGGGAGATGTGAACAGATGTTCATTTATGCCAGATAGGACCCCCAGGACAGACCAAAGAAACTGTCCACTCAAGTCTAGCTTAGTGAGTTTATTAAGGTTACTTACATGTGTATGTGGGTGAGAGGCTGCTTATGGGAGAATGACTCAAAAGGTGGCTGGCTAAATTACTGAAGAGTCTAGCTAAACATAGGTGACTCATGGGAGCTACATCCCTGGAGCTCTCTACGTATCTTGCAGGCAGCTGGACTGATTGGGGGAGTCTTCCAATCTCAGTCATTGTGAATACTTGTATAACCTTACGGAGAGCTTGTGAATCCTGTAAAATTTGTTTACTTCCTGAGACTTACAAATGTCTTTACTTCTAAATACTAAGGATCCTACCTATAGGAAGCAAGGTTTCATTTAACAAGAAACAGGTGTATTGTCTGGTCTGGTTTCTAAATCTTCCTTAGGTAGCAGCCCAGATGGATTTTCCTACATGTCTCTGCTCAGTAGTGGGCAGTATACTGCCTCTCCCTCTTCATTCTTCAACTTTAAAGGAGCTCTGCCTCCCTCCCTCCACACAGATCAGTGTCTGATGCATTGTTACTCTGAGCTTGCTTTTTTGTTGTTGTTGTTGCCTCTAGTTATAATTGGTGTTTGCTGTGGGATGTTCTGTATGCGGTGAAAATGTGTTGCTATGATGGATTAATAAATAAAATGCTGATTGGCCAGTAGCCAGGCAGGAAGGATAGTATAGGTGGGCCAAGCAGAGAGGAGAATGCTGGAAAGTATAAGGCTGAGTCAGGAGATGCTGGGAGTTGCCATGATGAGAAATAAGATGTGAGGATACCGGTAACCCACAAGCCACGTGGCCAGGTATAGATTTACAGAAATCAGTTAATTTAAGATAGAAGAACTAGATATCAAGAAGCCTGCCATGGCCATACAGTTTATAAGTAATATAAGCGTCTGAGTGATTATTTTATAAGTGGGCTGTGGGACCGCTGGGATCTTTATGCTTCCAGCATTCTCTGTCTGCTGTTCCTTCTTCAGTGACCCCCAAAGACCTTCTCTACCTGCTTTCTGGAGTTTCCCTGCAGAACTTGAACCCGAGCACCTCAGGCTCCCATGAGAGCAAAGGAAAGCTAAGCCCACTCTGTCGTCGATTCTCACAGGTCCCACGCAAAGGCTTTGTTGTGGGTCTGCATCCAGTCTCATCAATAAGGCCTTGGTAATAGCAGGAAGGGAGCTCAGAGGGCAGAAACACAGCATTACATCACCACATTCCCTCCTCAGATGCATTTCCAAAGCCAGAAAACTCAATTAGCTCGTTGGTAATAGCAGTACCAGCAGTGGGAAGCTTGCAGCGGAGTTTATCGTCCTGAGGAAGGACACAGGAAGCCGATGACAGGGTCATTCAACAGGCAGAGCCACCAGAAAACACACCACACCCCGATCTGCAGCCCAGTACTGAGCACACTTCCCTTGATCTAAGATGGAGCTGATATATATATATATATTTTGGAAGCAGTCTCCCATGTAGCCATGTAGCTAAAGATGGCCTCGAACTTGCAATGTTATCTGAGGCAGCTCTCTCAAACTTGTGATCCTCCTGATTCCACCCACAAGACCCAGCATGCCAGGTGTGCACAAGGCTCCATTCTGGTTTGCTACTTTTGATGCATTTAAGTCTGAATTTAATGTTAAGTGTGAACCGGGCTCATTATTTGCCCCGTCGTTTGTGCTTCAACAGCTTTGCTTTCTTTATTGCATTAGCCACATTGAGATTTAGTGAGATTAGAAAAGTCACCTGTGGGTCTCAGGGTGTGAATCAGTGGTAGAACACCTGCCTAGAATCCCCCAGTGAGGGGCTGGGGTGTGGCTCAGTGGTAGAGCACCTGCCTAGAATCCCCCAGTGAGGAACTGGGATGTGGCTCAGTGGTAGAGCATCTGTCTAGAATCCCCCCAGTGAGGGGCTGGGGTGTGGCTCAGTGGTAGAGCACCTGCCTAGAATCCCCCAGTGAGGAACTGGGATGTGGCTCAGTGGTAGAGCACCTGCCTAGAATCCCCCAGTGAAGGCTGGGGTGTGGCTCAGTGGTAGAGCACCTGCCTAGAATCCCCCAGTGAGGGGCTGGGGGTGTGGCTCAGTGGTAGAGCACTTTGTCTAGCCTGTGTAGTGCTTTGAGTTCCATTCCTAGAACTGCATCAGAAAAGTCACCTATTGACATTCAGCAAGAGGTTTTGTCCCACTCAGAATTTCCATGTTCATCATCCTTGGGCCTATCAAGCCATCAACCAATGCAGTAAGAAGGGAGGAAATTCTCATTCAGAATAAGTGGTGAACTTAGTGGGCATAGTGTTATGTGAGTGTAGTTTCCACCCTAGGGAGACTGAGGCAGGGGGATCACTATGAGTTTGAGGTAAGTTTGGGTTATAAAGGAAATTCCAGGCCAGCCTGTGCTACACAGTAAGATCTCATCTCAAAAGACAGCATCAACGAAAAGTCCAAGAGACTAGGTGGTGAAGAAAGGTTGGATTCCTGAGGAGTCAAACTAAGAGACCACCTTAACGGGTGTGTCATGGGACTGCAAGACATTTGAGGATTGTTCTCTGAATTCAACATGTTTAAACTTGTAAGTTTACAGATGGGGAAGAACAGGAGCAATAGAGATTTAAGGGGGGTCTCCTGACTGGAGCAGATCATGAGCAGGCGTGCCAGAATTGTTATGAAGAATTCCCAGTTCAGGCTGGGGAGGTAACTCAGCGGGAAAAGTGCCATTGCTCAAGATGGAGGAGCCCAGGTTCAGCTCCCATAACCCACATAAAAGCCAGACCCTGCAATGTGTGCCTGTCACCCTAGCACTGCTATGGCAAGGTGGGAAACAATGATAGGAGAAGCGCCGAACCTGTGAACTGGCCAGCCTGGCAAAAGTAATAACGAGTCAGAGACCCCGCCTTTACCAAGGTGCAGGGAGAGCACAGACACTCGAGATTGTCCTCTGGTTTCCACTTATGCACTATGGCGCACATGTGCCTACATTCACACACACACACACACACACACACACACACACACACACACACACACACACGAATCCCCAATTTACCCACAAACTGCAGAAGAGGAATCTCGCAGAAGCCTCCTCAGAATACTTCTAGTCAGCCAACAGCAATAGGGTGGATATCAAAGTGGCACATAGTAGGCCTTCATGTTCTATCATCAGTGCACAGCAGCTCTTCATGTTCTATCAGTGCACAGTAGGCCTTCATGTTCTATCAGTGCACAGTAGGCCTTCATGTTCTATCAGAGCACAGTAGGCCTTCATGTTCTATCATCAGTGCACAGCAGCTCTTCATGTTCTATCAGTGCACAGTAGGCCTTCATGTTCTATCATCAGTGCACAGTAGGACTTCATGTTCTATCAGAGCACAGTAGGCCTTCATGTTCTATCAGTGCACAGCAGGCCTTCATGTTCTATCAGTGCACAGCAGCTCTTCATGTTCTATCAGTGCACAGCAGCTCTTCATGTTCTATCAGTGCACAGCAGGCCTTCATGTTCTATCAGAGCACAGCAGGCCTTCATGTTCTATCAGTGCAGAGCAGGCCTTCATGTTCTATCAGTGCACAGTAGGCCTTCATGTTCTATCAGAGCACAGTAGGCCTTCATGTTCTATCAGTGCACAGCAGCTCTTCATGTTCTATCAGTGCACAGTAGGCCTTCATGTTCTATCAGTGCACAGCAGGCCTTCATGTTCTATCAGTACACAGCAGGCCTTCATGTTCTATCAGTGCACAGCAGGCCTTCATGTTCTATCAGAGCACAGTAGGCCTTCATGTTCTATCAGAGCACAGTAGGCCTTCATGTTCTATCAGAGCACAGTAGGCCTTCATGTTCTATCAGAGTTTACACTGACAGAAGTTTGCATTTGTCTGTAAGCTAAATGAGTCCTATACTCTCTGAGATGGCTTTACATTTTCGGTGGTGAGTCCCTCATTCATAGCACTGAGAGAAGGTCCTGTGCAGCCCTCAAATACCCGATCAGAGGTGTTTGCGTTCCATGGCAGGAACGACAAATCACACTTCTTTCAAAGTAATCTTGATTTCCTAACATTTTTTTTGTCCTAAAACTCATTTTCATCCCCCTCTTTTGATAACAAGAATAGCGTCTACAGGGTCCCATGTTGGCTGTGACAAGGCCCATGTGGCACTCATTTAGAGCCATGTGGATCAGTACTGTGTTCCAAATAACTCATACATCATGTATGCATTTCCTGAAGACCAAGTCTAAGCAGGGCTCATTTGCTGGGTACCAATCTCCCCCCGGGCCCTTGGGCGAACTGTCTGTCACTTATTGATGGTTGAGGGAAGCACTCTCTGCTCCCTCCTCACCAGCATCAGGGAGCCTGACCCAATGTCTCTCTCTGTCCAACTCCACAGAAGAGCAGCATTTCTGAAGTCAGCAGCCAACACCTCTTGCAAAGGATTATGGAGGACTTTCCCCCTGCTGGGGTAGATTATGTCTGCTGCAAAACTTATTAACTTGTGAATCCTTTGTATAGGGGTTGGGGGGCGGGTACACCTGAAACTGTTTTCAAGTAGCAAGAATACCCCTTCATTTGTGGAGAGGCATTTTCCATTTGAGAGAGGGAGAGGAAAAAAAATTCCTTTTCTACACTTCAATAAATGAAAAAGCTCTACTGTTAAATAGCACAGAAACAAAACAAAACAAAAAACCAGCTCTTTGGTGTGTGTTTGTGTGAATATTTTTAAACAACACTTCGACAAATTCACATGGAAGATAATGTCAGAGATATAAGACACACTTGTGATTTTAGGGAATTAGATGCCCAGGGGAGGCTAATAGGAAATCTCTTACTATTTTGTTAGAGATTGGATGTCAAGAGCTCCCCACCAAAGACTCATGTGTTGAAGGCTGGGTCCCCTGATGGTGGAGCTCTTGAGAGGTGATGGGATCATGAGGGCTTTAATTTCATCAATGGTTTAATCCATTGATGAGTTCCTGGCTGAATGGGCTCTGAAGATGAATTCATGGGTGAGATTAGTACCCTCAAGATCCAATTGCCTCTCAATGGCACCACCAGCTGGGGAACCAGCCTCCAACACATGAGCCTCTGAGGATATTTTATATCCAGTCTGGAATAGGCTATGAGATGAGCATGCCTGTTGCTTTAATTACAATATCCTCACCACAAGGTACTTGGTTGATTCTGTGCTTGTTAAATCTCTCTCTCTCTCTCTCTCTCTCTCTCTCTCTCTCTCTCTCTCTCTCTCTCTCTCTCTCTCTCTCGTGTGTGTGTGTGTGTGTGTGTGTGTGTGTGTGTGTGTGTGCTCATGTGTGGGTATATGTATGCGAGTGCCGGTATCCAAGAAGGTCGGAACAGAAAAGGACATTAGATCTTGGAATTGAAATCACAGGCTGTTTGTCAGTCTCCTGATGTGGGTTCTGGGAACCGAGGGAGGCTGAGGCAGTAGGGTTGTCATTAGTTTAAATCCAACCTGGGTTATGCAGTGAGTCCAGACCAGCCTGGGTTATAGAATGAGACCATGGTTTTTGTTTCGGTTTTTTAAACCAAAGTTAAGGTCTGAGTGCACTGGTATATGTCTGTAACTGCAGCTGCTGGGAAAGTCTGGAGGTCTTGGAGCTCATTGACTAGCCTATCTAGCCAAATTAGAGGAAGATGCTCAACTTTCCACCTCTGACCTACACGCACGCACGCACGCACGCACGCGCGCGCGCGCGCGCGCACACACACACACACACACACACACACACACACACACACACTAAGGAAGTTGAATGCAAGAAAAAAGTTCCCAGATTGACCTAATTCATGTTTCAAATATCCTAACACAAATGGTCAATTACATGAAAATTACCCATGGTGCCTCCGGGTGACAAGCAGAACTATTGAATTTATCGCTGAAGCACATATTTATGGAGCATCTATTATGTGCAATAAAGTCATCTAATACACCTCAGGGAGTGGATCAAATATGAAATTATTACATCAAATTTCTGGCACAGTCCAACAGTCCTGAGTGTAGGGATATAGACCCCTTTCCTGTTTAGAGATGGATCTTTGGATTAGTGATCTTTCTAGGGGATTTATAGAAAGTAGTGAGACTTCTATTGTCAGATATATGCAAGAAGATGATGCGTGGCCACCTGACAATTTCTAAAAAACAATCCAATGTTTTCATAATTATGATGAACAAAAATGGACTATTTTTAATTTAACTTTTTAATGTTATATATAGGGGTTTTGCCTGCATGTATGACTGCTGACCACCAATGTGCCTGGTGCCCTCAGAGGCAGAAGAGGGTGTTGGAGGCCCTGGAACTGGTTGTGAACTGCCATGTGGCTGACGGGAGTTGAACTTGGTTTCTCTGGAAGAGCAGCCAGTGCTCTTAACCACTGAGGCATCTCTCTTTTCCCAAGGGTTGATTCTTAAACTGCATTCTATTCTTCTTAGGCTGAGCCTTTAGCTCAGCAGAGCTCTCACCTAACATGTGGAGGCCCTGGATTCAACCTCTTGCAATCCATAAGCCAGGTGAAGTGCCACACACCTGTGATCCCTACATTAGAGAGCTGGAAACAGGAGGATCAGAAGTTCAAGGTCTTCCTTGGCTACAGCAAGAGTCTGAGACAAATCTGGGCTACATGAGACCCTGTTGTTTTTTTAAGCCTGAATGTTGACTTCACAAACATTAAAATGAGAACTGATTGTTACTCAAGATTCTTTCTCTCCTTCCCTCCTTCCCTCTCTTCCTCTCTCCTTCCCTCCTTTTCTCTCTTCCTCCTCTGAATCTGAATCTTCTTTCCTTCCCTCTCCCATCTCTCCAACAGGTGTTTTCACTCTGATACTTCAGAAGTGTAAAAGGTCTCCTTGTAGGGCTGGAGAGATGGCTCAGAGGTTAAGAAAACTGACTGCTCTTCCAGAGGTCCTGAGTTCAATTCCCAGCAACCACATGGTGGCTCACAACCATCTGTAATGAGATCTGGTGCCCTCTTCTGGCCTGCAGGGATACATGCAGACAGAACACTGTATATATAATAAATCTTTTTTTAAAAAAAAGGTTTCCTTGTTCTTCATGAGTCAGATTAGTTCAGTTATGAATTCGAGTTTTAAAAGACATATGGGTAGCCTATAGGTTGTACAAGGCATTGATGAATGTCAAAAAAAAAATTCATCTAGAAAGTGTCTTCTGAAATGTGTCTAGATGGGGTTAAAGTAAATAGCTCAGTGCTTAAGATTGCTTACTGCCTTTTTGTTTGTTTTGGTTGTTTGAGAGAGGCTTTTATTTGTGTGTGTGTGTGTGTGTGTGTGTGTGTGTGTGTGTGTGTGTGTATCCTTGGTTGTCCTGGAACTTTCTTTGTAGACCAGGCTGGCCTCAAACTCGGACTCCCTTTTCTGGACATATAAGGCACATGCACACACACACACACAGACAGAGAGAGAGAAAGAGAGAGACACAGAGAGAGAAATCTATAACATCTCTAGGAGCATAGGGAATCTAAGTTTTACTATGGAAAATCCTGTGATTGCATTGTTCAACTTAGTCATGCATCAAGCGCTAAAATATCCTGTGATTGTGTGTGTATGTAGGGGTGGCATGTGTGTGTAGGAGTAGTATAAGTGTGCAGAGGTAGTGTATATGTGCATAAGGGTGTTGTGTGTGTGTAGGAGTGATGTGTGTGTATCAGAGTGGTGTGGTGTGTGTAGGGCTAAGATGTATATGGAGAAGTGGTGTGTATGTGTGTGAGGGTATGGTGTATGTGTTTAGGAGTGGTGTATATGTATAGGAGTGGTGGTGGTGGTGGTGGTGTGTGTGTGTGTATGCGCGTGTGTAGGAGTTGCATTTGTGTGGAGGAGTGGTGTAAGAGTGTAGTGGTGGTATGTATGTGTAGCAGTGGTGTGTGTATAGGAGTGGTATGTGTATGTGGGGGTGGGGTGTGTGTGGAGAAGTGGTGTGTTTGTAGGGGTAGTATGTGTATAGAGGTGGTATGTGTGTGGATGGATGGTGGGTATGTGTGGTACATGTGAGTGGCATTTAATGTGTGCAATAAAAGTGTCTATGTGTATGCATGCATGTATGAGCCTGAGATGCCTGAGAGGATGTCAGACATCCTGCTCTACCATTCTCCACCCTCTCCCATCCAGACAGAGTCTTCCACTGAACCTGGGATTAAGTTGTCAGCCAGTAAGCCTTAAGAATCCTTTTATCTCTGCCTCACACAGCCCTGGGGTTCCCGGTGGACCCTGCCACGCTCAGCTTTTTATACAGGTGCTGGGATCAAAACTCAGGTCCTCATGCTTGTACAACAAAAACTTGTGGCCACGGAGCAAGCCCGTTGCAATGTTTCACATTCTGTGCTTGAGTGATCCTGCTACAGAATGAGTCTAATGTTCAGAGAATGGTTTTGGAAGTTCAGGGTGGCCAGAGGGCGATGGTAAGGAAGAGGTCACAGGAGGAGCAGAGAGCTCATAAAGGTGACCATTTATTTGGTTTCCCTTGCTCCCGACAAAACAGTCCTGGTTATTTCCCCGTGTGTCTTCCAGTCAGGCATGTGACCTCATGATAGCTCCCTTGTGAGGCAAGGCTTTTCTCATTTCCTGACTCCTAATCTAATAGAAATGGCTAAACTCGTTGGCCGGCTCTGTTCGCAAGAGGAGGAAAATATTCTAAGATCAATCATTGCATCTGAACCCCCCTTCCTTGGCAAAGATGTTACGGCTGGGGGCGGGCAGTAGAGAGGGGCCGGTGCTCTATTGACCCTGGCATGTCTCCTAGCAACTGTTGGTCTATGGTCTAGCTCTTGACTTTTGGTTGAAATCCAATAAAGGTGTAACAATTTCTATGGCTGGGCCAGGATGGTGTTCCCACACCGTGTACGCCGCCAGCTGCTTGTCTTCCATACTCATTAGAAGTTGTTTAACAACTTGATTCACTGTCTGCCTGCCTGTTGCCAACCCTAAGATTGGACCTTGGTTTCCAGATTGCAGGCTCCAAATATCTCCTTATTAAAGGCATTTAAAAAATAATATCCTCTCGGAGAGCTGCCCAGAGGGTTTTCAATTTTTTTTTTTTTTGAATTTCCACTTATACACATGGGATACTCAATGCAAGTTTTTCCCTTGTTAGAATTCATTTGGCAAGAGAAGAGAATCTCAGATATGGACTTAAAAGTAATTTAACATTCGTAATGACGGAGACTGCTACAGTAGCTCAGCTGCAGGGCAGGTAGAAGAGGACTGGCCCATGGTCTACCTACAAGCACAAAGTGCAGATTTTACCAGCGCTTGGAGTGCTAGACCCCAGGAGGACAGATGTGCTCTACTAAGGGCTGACACCATTTCTAGATGATTAAGATGATAAACCCAGAACTTGGTTTTCCTGGGGGCTTGAAGCAAATAGGTGTGCTTCATTAATAGACCTACATTTATGGGTGTGCAGCCATTTTTACGTGTGCATGCATGTGTCTATGTGGTGATGAGTCACCTCTGGTGTCTTCCCTGGTTGCTAGCCACCTTGTTTTTGGAGACAAGCTTTTTACTGAATACTTAGCTCTATACTGGATATCATTGTCACCGTCCAACTACTCACCAGGGCTGAAAGACCATCACATAGGAGGAGGTGGAATGGGAAGGGCGCTGTGAAATGTCTTTTACAAATGAAATGGCCATTGCATTGTGACGTCACAGCAGTTACGGTTACCTGCATACGATATACACAAGATTAAGCCAGTCAGAATTCCAAAATTGATGAAGTAGGTGCTCTTCAGGCTCCACCCTTTACTGTTCTTTTTGAAGGTATGGTCACTGATAGGTTTTCTATGCACTAGTGGATGACCCAACACTCATGCATGTCTGGGTAACATTAATTAGATTTACTGGGCTATGCAAAAGAAGAAGGCAAGACATTGAGAGGGGGATGTATTGAGTTGGAGGGGAAATGGGGGAAGATATGCTCATAATTTGTTGCATATATGTATGAAATACTCAAGGATAGAGAATAACTAGTAGTTAAAAAAGAGGCAGGGTCTCTTATTGGCCTGGAGTTCATACCTTCAGCTAGACTGGCTGGCCAATGAAGCCCAGGGATCATCCTGCCTCTCTCTCCCCAGTACTAGGATCACAAGTGAATGCCGTTGCATCCAGATCTTGGTATTTAGACTCTGGACATCACACTCAGGTCCTCGAGTTTGGGTGGCAAGTCCATCCAGACGGAACCATCTCCCCAGCCCAATCTCTCCCTTTCAGAAACTCACCAATGCTCCATTGGTGCCAGCTTCTTTCTCTTGCTTCCTAGATAATATTTCCACTAAAATAAAGTTTTCAAGAAAAGAAAATGGGTTTCAGGAGATGTCACTCAGCTGCTCAGAGTTTGGGAAAAGACTATGAAGAAACAATGGGATGCACTAGGAATACAAACAGCTTGTATAGGGGCACATTTGGGGTGTGTGTGTATTTGTACGCATGTGTTCCTGTGTGTACAGGACAGAAGTCAAACTCAGGTGCTGTTATTCTTCAGATACTATCATCCTGTTCCTGGAGATAGGGTGTCTCAATGGCCTGGGATTCCCCCAAATAGTCTAGGTTGGCTGTCTATTAAGCCCTATCTGCCTATCTCCAGCTCCCCAGCTCTGAGATTACAAAGGTGTACCACCACACATGAATTATCTTACATAGGTTCTGAGGAGCCAGGTCCTTGTGCTTGCACGGCAAGCCCTTGATTGGCTAAGCTGTTTCCCCAGCACCCAAACATTGTAAGTTAAGATCCGAGACCGCAGTCAGGAACGTGAAGGGACGGTGAAGCTGCTGCCCCCACCGTTAGTCCTGCAACGGAAGCTGCCGTGGGTTAAGAGTCCCAGGAAAGGGTTCTGGGGAGACAGTTGTCAGCCTACCACTGGGCTGTGTCTCCATTCTCAATAGGCAAATTCAGGAGAGCGGGACTACAGGATAATCACCCGAGGGTGTCCCATGTAGCTCTGGATAACATGGGAGCCAGGCATCGACTTCACTTAGGCCTAAGCTGTGGAGACAGGCTTGTGCTCTCCCAGCCACCGCCAGCAGCAATGGACCTTCACTGCTGAACTATCCATCCAGCCCACTCTGTTTTTATTCTCATTTTATTGATGCAGGATCTCATGTGGCTCAGGCTGATTTCCAACACATATAGCCAAGCACGCCTCCACTTCCACATTGCTGGGATCACAGGCATGCACCAGTACTCTCTATTTATGCAGTGGTGGTGCTGGAACCAGGGTTTCTTGCCTGTTAGACAAACACTCTACCAACCGAGTCACATCCTAGTTTGGGAAGAAGAAAAAAATGAGAGGATGATAATTAGAGGTTGGATATGATGTCAGACTGGATTATTTAAAACACTTGGCAAAATAGCATTCTTTATTACCTCTTGTTTCTTTTGTTTGACCTTTAAAATGACTGGGGAACATTTTCTTTCCTTAGACTGACCTGAAGGCTTAAGGATGCAATTAGAATTTCATGTACTGTGAGAAGAGTTGGAGGACAAGAGGAATAGACTGTGTTAAAATCAGGGTGGCAGGTGGAATAATCATGGTTTCTATCCATATCAATCCCGTTAATGTGTAAACCCGATGTATACAGTTGTTTATAAAGGCAATAGCTTTAGTACAAAGAAAAATTAAAACATCCACATTACTGGAGGCTGGAGAGATGGCTCAGGGGTTGTAGTTTATCCAGAGGACCTGGGTTTGATTCCTATCACCAACATGGTAGCTCACAGTCATATGTAACTCCAGTTCTAGGGGACCCAACATCCTCCCTGGGGATTCTAGGCAGATGACCTACAGCTGAGCCATACCTCAGTGTCTTACTGGAGGATTCTAGGCAAGTGCTCTACCACTAAGCTACATCCTCAGTCCCACAGTTTCTACATATAGGAAAAACATTTATTACAAAACCATTTCTTTTTCTTGCTGCCTACAGATACTCCCATGAATCATTGGGTAGATGGGATATTCTAACTGAACAGGAGGCCTCCTAATTACCAGTCTGCCTTGTGTCCCCAATGGAACCCCTATAATGCTAAATAA
Source organism: Peromyscus maniculatus bairdii (assembly GCF_049852395.1). Classification (NCBI taxonomy): domain Eukaryota; kingdom Metazoa; phylum Chordata; class Mammalia; order Rodentia; family Cricetidae; genus Peromyscus; species Peromyscus maniculatus. The sequence continues at coordinate 25,141,381 of NC_134874.1, read as the reverse complement.
CATTGGCGATGTTCTGGTCACAGTGTAACATTCATCGATCTCATTGATTTCTCTAAGAAATATAACCAGGTCTTGCATAAGTTACGTACAGGAGACTATCCACATTCATGTTTTCCCCTCTCACAGCCTGGGATTTCTGGAGAAACAAAGCTGCCTAGTTAACCAGAAATGCTGAAGTCATTCCAAGAGTTGGAAGAAACCACTCCTGGGGAAAAAGAGTGTGTTTTGGTTCACTATTTCCAAAATGTAAAGCCTGTTGTGGTGGGGAAAGCATGAAGGATGAGTGTGCCATCAGCTGTCACATTTCATCCATGCACAGGAAACGGACAAGGGGAACAGGAAGTGGGCTGAAGTTATACAACCTCAAAGCCTGTTTCAAGTGTTGCACTTCCTCCAGCAAGGCGCTACCTCTTAAAGGTCCCCTAATCTTCCCAAACAGACCCACCAGCTAAATACTGAAAGACATGGTCCTGGAGGAGACATTAATTTTCAAACACAATACCTGATGAGCCCTCACCCACACCCAATGATATATGTATCATTTTTTCTTCTCTTGTAGGCCAAGATGGCTGTTGACAACTCATACCATCTCCAAGAAAGTCTCACATATGTGACAAGACACTTCTTTTTCCCGTTGTGGCCTTAAAATATGTATTTAAGTTTGTTGACATTTAATTCATCAAACCTAGCCCCCCCCACCTCTGTAATATGGAAGAGTTTTAGAGTGATCCTATGTCTGGTTTGCTTTATTTTGAAATGGCCAGACTGGCCATGAATTCACTATGTAACCAAGAATGGCCTTGAACTTCTGATCCTCCCTTCCTTGCCTCCTGAGTGCTGGCATTCCAGGCATGTACCACCATGCTCAGCTTAGAGTTATTCCTTTATCACAAAACAGAATGGCAGAAGTGAAACTGTGTGACATTCACGAAGCAATCATACAAGGCAACACCAGTACCAGACTGGACACTTGGAACTTTGCTCTGTGTCCAGGCACTGTGCCAGAACTCAGGTCATATGGAGATAAGCCACTGTGTTGATTTATCTTGATTGACTTCATTAGATTTGGAATCATCTAGGAGTCAACACCTCTGGGTATATTCAAGGGTGTTTTGAGAGAGGTTTAACTGAGAGGAAAGATCTATTTTAAATATGGGCATCAACAACCTCTGTTGTGGAATATTATTTTAAGATGTGTTACACTCATTCATGCTGTGGAATATTTGATGCAAAGATGTGTTGCATTCTTTTTGTTGTTGTTGTTGCATTTGTTAAACTCTGTAAAGCTGTGTTACTTTGCCTGTCTAAAACACCTGATTTGTCTAATAGAGAGCTGAAAGGCCAATAGCTAGGCAGGAGAGGGCTAGGTGGGGCTGCTAGGCAGAGAGAATAAATAGAAGAAGGGGGATGAGCGAGGAGAAAAGGAGAAGGAGAGGAGGGAACCAGGGGCCAGCCACTCAGCAACCCATCCAGCAAAGGAGTACGGAGTAAAGAAAGGTATACAGAATAGAGAAAGGTAAAAGCCCAGAGGCAAAGGGTAGACAGGATAATATGTTAAGAAAAGCTAGCTAGAGCCGGGCGGTGGTGATGCACGCCTTTAATCCCAGCACTCGGGAAGCAGAGCCAGGTGGATCTCTGTGAGTTCGAGGCCAGCCTGGGCTACCAAGTGAGCTCCAGGAAAGGCGCAAAGCTACGCAGAGAAACCCTGTCTCGAAAAAACAAAACAAAAAAGAAAGAAAGAAAGAGAGAGAGAGAGAGAGAGAGAGAGAGAGAGAGAGAGAGAGAGAGAGAAAGAAAGGAAGAAAGAAAGAAAGAAAATCTAGCTAGAAACAAGCCAAGCTAAGTCTGGGCGCTCATAAGTAAAAATAAGTCTCCATGCATTTATTTGGGAGCTGAGTGGCATGTCCCCAGAGAGTTAAGATCAAAGAGTAAAAAAAAAAAAAAAATCAACTATAACCCCAAGGCTGGGTCTTGAATTGAGCAAAAAGGAGAAAGTCAACTGAGCACCAGCATTCATCTCTTTCTGCTTCCTGACTGTGGACACAGATATGACCAGCTGCCTCATGCTCCTGCCACCAGGACTTCCCCACCATGATGGACTGTATCCTTGAACATGAGTGAAACACTTCTTCATCCCCTAAGTTTCTTTTGTCAAGTATTTTCCATAGCAACAAGAAGAGATATTTGCACATTTATGTTGTTTCTGGCTAACAGTGGGACTTAGATTCCCAACTCACAGCAAAGAGTCAGCAGGCAGTTGCTGGGGCCCCAAATGAGAGATGTGCTGTTGAGCTGAGGATCACAAGAAGCAATAATACATGATCACTATGTCATGTTGCAAGTATGTAGGGTGGTTATGCTGGAGGTACAGAAAATTAAGACACTATCAAGATATACTACCAGAGATCCCTCAAATGTCTCTTGGAAACTCTATCGCTGGGCTTGGGGAATACCTCCATCAACAAAGTGCTTGCTTTGTAAGCACAAGGATCTGCATCCAGTCCCCAGAAAATAGAAAAAAAACAACCCAAGCATCATGGTGCGTGACTGTAATCCCGGTACCTGGGAGCAGGAACAGGAGGATCTCTGGGGCTCTCTGGCCAGTCAGCCTAGTCTACTCGGGGAGCTCCAGGCCAATGAGAGACTATCTCAGAAGACTATCTCAGCCTTTGCAAGGATAACACCTATGTTGATAGTTTTCACTGTCAACTTAACCTCAATTTAGCTGGGTAGAGACTCTTAATGAGGAATTATACATATCCATTTGTCCTATGGGCTTTTGGGGGTCTTGTCTTAATCACTAATTGATGAAGGAAGACCCAGCCTATTGTAGGCAACACATTTATTTCCTCGGCTGGTCCCTGGAGCCTAAGAGTAGAGAAAACTGAGTACTCAGTAAGCAAGAAGCCATGTGTTTCTTCTCTGTGCTCTTGACTGTGAATGTGATTCTTTAAATTCCTGCCTCGATTTGTCCAGAATAACAGACTGGAGCCAGGAATTGTAAACCAAAGAAACCCTCTCTTACCTAAGTTGCTTTTTGTAAGGATATTTGTTACAGCAACAGAAAATGAAACTAATGCATGCACACGTGTGTGTGCATGTGCACACACACACATACACATTAACATACACACATGCACATCAACATACACATAGATGAACACACACATGAATGCACACACACATGAACACACATACATGAACACACACACATAAGTAAATGAATGAATAAGTGAATGGATGAATGAATGAATGAAACAGTCTCCATTCTGGGAATGTGTCCTGTTACTTTGACTCTGCCTGTCACTGGGAGTCATCGACTTTCCTCTTGCTTCTGGATGTTTCCATGGCTCCTTGGAAGGTGTCTTTCCTATTTCTACTCAACCGAGAATGTATTTCAGGCCTCCCCTGAAATTATTCAGCCAGAAAGACACAGAACCTTCAGTCGGCCTGTCTAATTCTGGATGCACAAATTCCTCTATGGCAGAAAAAGATTCCTCGGGGGAAATTTTGGAAGCAGGGATACTGGGGAACTTCGATGCAATTGTTTTCTGCAGAGGTGGCCCTGGGTGCAATTAAGCTGTCCCTAAAACTAGATGGGTTAGAAAATATCTGTGGGGAAGAAGGTGGTCCTCTTAAACACAAAGAATAATATTTTATTTATGAACTGAAGAAAACAATCACTATATTACAAAGTAAGGTGAAAGGCAGTGCCATGTTATACAAATTCGAGCAGACCCATTCACAGTTGGACAGCACACAGCTCCCACAGTTGGGTTCAGTGAATCTACAGAAGCCAGGCTTACCTTACAGTCCTCCACAAAAAAGGAAGCTGAGAGTCAGGAGGAAAAAATAAATTATTCAAAAGCCAACAAAGTTAACTACAGTTCATAGCTGTGTGTTACAAAACAGACCTGCAATCCTAACACTTGAGAGATCAAGGCAGGAAGATCATGAATTAGAGGCCAGCCTGGAAAGCATAGTGAGACCTGCCTCTAACACACACATTCTAAACTCCAGGTCCTTGAACTGTAGGATGATATCCTTCCATCTCTACAATATTGCCTGAAAGAAATGTTCAATTTTGAGAAATTTGATATCCCCCTCTCCTTCCCTCCTTTTCTCCCTCTCTCTATCCCTCCCTATGTGTCCTGGTATTCCAGATGTGAGAAAATAGTCTCACGTACCCCGCCTGAGCTACATCTGTGTTCTGTAGCTGGAAGTTTTCCTGTGTCCTGCCCAGTCCTGCGACTGCTCAGCCTGAAGTAAATACACAGAGACTTATATTAATGACAAAGCCTTTGGCCTCTGGCTCAGGTTCATTATTAACTAGCTCTTACAACTTAATTCAACCCGTTTCTATTAATCTATGTTTTGCAAAGTGGCTTCATGGTGTTACCAGTTCTCTCACATCTTGCTTCTCCTGGTAGCAGTTCGCAGCATCTCCCTGACTGCACCCTTCTTCATTTCTGTCTTCAGTTTGAATGTACCACCTAACCTTAATCTGCCTCACCATTGGCAAAGCAGCTTTGTTTACCAACCAATGAGAGGAACACATATTCACAGCGTACAGAAGGACATCCCCAGCAGTGCCCAGTTTCCACTACCATGCTATCCTACCACGAAGGAACTATAGCCAAAGTCTCTGAATCAAAACAAGTCTTTCTTCCCTCCAATTCCTTGTCAGTCCCAGTGCTACAAAGGCAACTCCAGCTCCAGGAACTCCAGCACACTCTTCTGCCCTCCAAGGACACCCGCATACACATTCACATCCTTTCCCACATGCACACACACACAAAATCAATCTTAAAAGTAAAGACAAGCTATAATACAACCACCAAGGTCTTATCACACCCAATTAAAAATACCTCTGTGTGCATGCCTTCACACATATGTGTATGCACCTGTTCTGTGTATGTGTGTGTTCATGTGTATACATATGTGTGCACATATATGCATATGTGTGGGGGTCAGAGCTTAATAATAGATACCTTCCTGAATCGCTTCTACATCTTATTTATTTATTTATTTGACATAGGATATCTCATGAAATCTGGAGTTGGCCAATTGATCAGACTGGCTGGCTAGCAAGTGCCAGAGATCTGTCTGTCTTGGTGTGTGGTTCTCCACAGTGTGTGTGTGTGTGTGTGTGTGTGTGTGTGTGTGTGTGTGTGTGTAAGATTTATTTATCCTTATTTTATGTGTATGAGTGTTTTATCTGCATTATCCCTGGGCATCACATGTGTACATTGTCTGCAGAGGCCAGAAGAGGATGATGGATCCCCTGGAACTGGAGTTACAGACTGCTGTGCGCCACCATGTGAGTGTTGGGAATCCAAATTTAACCCAGGTCCCCTGGAAGAGCAACAAGTGCTCTTAACTGCTGAGCCATCTTTCTAGCCTGGCTTTTCTGTGGGTGCTATGGATCCAAATTCAGGTCCTCATGCTTGCTTGGTAAGCACTTTACTGACCGAAACCATTTCCCTTGCACTTATCAAGCCCCCGTTAACAGATAGGGAGTTGGCATACCCGGGACAGTCATTTATACATGCTGGAGTCAGGAGAAAATGAAAATAAGCTGGGTTTGCAGCCTGTAGCCTTGGCCTTGTGCCGCTGTAGATGTGGAATGAATGGGTATCTGTCAGAGTGGATATATTGCTTGAATAAGCACTTGAGCCCGGTTCTTAGGAGGAAGGATGACAGATAGTAACACACTGACCACATAGTATGTCGTTCTGGACACAAGTGGATTCCTCTTGGGAAGTGTTAGACATCTGTGTCTAGACCTTGAGAAGTGCTCAGGGGTACTGAAATATATTTTGTGTGGGAAGGGGAGTGCCATAAGGATGGCAGAAGAATGAAAGAGTGTGAAAGAGGGGCCAGAGAAGGTTTACAGAAGGATCCCAATTCTACCGCAGACACAGAGTCTTCCATTTGTTTTTGACTATAATGGCTTGGATCTGGAATGTTCCACTGGTATCCATGCTAAAAATTAGAGTACCCTATCATTGGGAAAGTTTGGTTGGCTTGTCAAGAATCATGGTAAAATAGCAAGACCCTAGCCTGTCTTATATTTTATCTCTCCCCTTCTGATTCTGTATCTGCTACATAAGTTTACCAGAGGGGACATGAACACACATTTACTCATTCCAGAGAGGGCACCGATATCATGATTCCCCTAAAATCCAACTAGAGAGATGACTCGGTGGCTATGAGCTCTTTCAGAAGACCCAACTTCAGTTTCCACCACCTATGTTGATGGCTTTCAACCTCTCGTGACTCCAGCTCTGGGAGATCCAATACACATACACATAAATAGAAATAAATCACAAAATAAGCCCAAAATGATGACAAAATTAGTTTACATGGCTTGTCTAAAGGATTACAGATAAGGGGCTATTTACAGAAGTGTGGGTGACCTGCAAATGGCTGCATCACCACAAAGCCCCACCCTATCATGGATGATGACCTTATGGAAGGAGCATCATGAATGCCCCATTTCAGTTTACCCTTTCACTTCCTAGACACTCCAGTATCACCCCAAATTATTTTTAACAGAACAGGAAGAGGTCATAATAGAGTGACAGATGAAATCCTAGATGGGGATCCTATGACCCTTCTTCATCCTCTTTTGCTAGTGAGGTGTCCATTACTATTACCATGGACTTAGTTACCTCTGTATTGTAGTTGGCATCATTTCCCAGTCACAGTCATCTCTAGTCCAAGATGACAGTGTTATGCCATGAGGGGGAAATTGTCACACTACAAGAATACCAGGGCCTTGTGCATGCTAAGAAAGCACAGTACCAGTGAGTGACACCCCAATCTCTAGCTTGTCTTGTGTCTAAGCCTGGAGAGTGGCATCTTTTATAGTGGGCAGAGGCTTTGTAGGACCTTCAGAGTGCAGTGTAGTGGCCTACTCAGCTCACCAATTTTTCAAATCGAAATAGAAACATGATGCACTATTGTGGCAAGAGAGTAAGAGCTGAGAAAAACAGCATCAAGATTAACAGATAAGTTCCATCTTATGGAGTGGGCTTCAAATCCAGCCAGAAAGTGGTTACTCCCATAACATCCATACCACTATCGCACCAGTGAGCACATCTTTCCAGGGCATTCAAGGGAGAAATTTAGGTGGAAGGAATGAGGAGCTTGATCAAAACGTATTATATGCATGTGTGAAGTTCTCAAATTATGCATATTTTTAAAAAGATTAGTATAAGAAAGAAACCAGTTGAACTTCCCTTTTTGGGTTTCATGCTGCATGAAAGCGTGCTCAAGAGACATCAGCACTGTACAGACAAGGGAGAGGCACATTTTATATCAATATTCTATATGGCCCAGAACCTGTAAGCACATGCCTTTCCCTCAGCTTCCATTTTCAGGACTACCTTCCCTTTCATAATAAACTGTATCCATACCATTTTATTGATTTTAAAAATTAATATTCATCCCTCCCTCTCCAGCTCCTCCTATATTCCCCCTATATCCCTTCAGCTTCATGTCCTCTTTTGCTTAAAAAAATAGCCCACTGAGTCCAATTAGTGTTGCCAATATTTGCATGGGTATAGACCATACACAAGAGATGGTCAACCTAGGAAAGACCAGACACCCCTTCAAGAAAACTAACTCTCATTCCTCCAGCATCCACCAACTGTCAATAGATCCTCAGCTAAGAGTAGGGGCTTGTAAGCTGTTACACCCTTCCACACTTGTTAACTGGCTTGATCTTGTGAAGTTTTGAGGGTGGCAAATATGGCCACTGTGGGTTCACAAGTACAGGGGTTTTGTTCTGTTAAGTCTCTATTTAGATTTCTAGCAATGCATCTCTGGTACAAGTCTTTATCTTAGAACAGGAGAACCTGGAGGCTTCAATAGGTGCCTCCAGGATGCTTCAGCAAGTGTCCCCAGACTCATATCCACATCCATTGCATCCCACACAGAGGAGAATTCTCCCCTAGTATACTCTCAGTTCCAATTAGAATATTTCTTCTATTCAATAACCCACAGTGACTTTAGGAGGAGGTAAAAAAAAATGTCATTGTTGAAGTATAAACCCCTTTAAATGTTAAGATCAAAAGGGAAGCTTCCATCAAATAACACATAATTAAACATGTAGACAGGCCTAACTTTGATTCATGAATGCTTCTGCACTTCTAAATTATTGCCACAGAGATCAGGGCCTGAAAAAAAAATTAAAAATCATTATACCTCAAAAGGATACATGCTTTTTCACAGCTTTCTAAGTGGGATTTCCTGGTGTGCAGAATTTCCTGTTTTCCCATTTTCTCCCCGACTTGGTAGCGATATTCAGGGGTTGGCAGGAGCTGATTGGTGGATATCCTCAGGTTGAGGATTCCCGAAGGCTGAGCGTGATGGGAACACAGAGCTAGACAGCAAGACCCATGTTTTCCTACTGTTTCACAGTTAACTAGATGGCAGCTGATTTGGTTTGTATTTGTGTTGCTTTCCAGAGGCTCATGCTTTGAATGCTTGGTTGAACTGGTGGTGTTATTTTTTTTTTCCATTTTCATGTGTGTGTAGAGGTATGCACACGCGAGCGCGTGCGTGCGTGCGTGCGTGCGTGCGTGTGTGTGTGTGTGTGTGTGTGTGTTTCCATGTGTATGTGGGTACTTATGCCGTGTGTGTGTGTGTGTGTGTGTGTGTGTGTGTGTGTGTGTAGGTCTGAGGTTTAGGAGAGGAATCATCCTCCACGGCTCTTCATCTCATTCACTGAAGTAGTCTTTCACTCAAACCCAGAGCTCACAGACATGTCTAGTCTTCCCAGCCAGCTTGCCCTGGGGCTGTCCTGTCTCCACCTGACACTGGAATTACAGGCGGGCTAACATGCCCACTTGGTGTGTACGTGGGTTCTTGAGACCCGATCTCTGGTCCTCGTGTTTGCACAGCCAATGTTTTACCCGCTGAGCTATTTCCAAAGCTAGATGGAAGATCTAGCACTTCTTTAGTTGTTTCTGAGACAGGGTCTCATGGAGCCAAGGAGGGCTTGGAGCTGGCAAGCCGACCTGAGGTAGAGGATGAACTTAAAGTCCCGATACTCCAGCTTCCTCCTCTGGACAAGAGTTCTGCCTATTTCAGGCAGTGCTGGGGTATGAACCCAGGACTTCTGGTAGACCAGGCCAGCTCTCCATCCACTGAGCTAAATCTCTAGCTAGTAGCATTGTTTTGGAGGCTGTAGAACCTTTGGGAGTGGGGCCTGGTAGGAGGAAGCAGGCTGCTGCTTCCTGCAGTTATCTCTCTGTTTCCTGATCTACCATGTCCTGAACAGCTCTTACCGTCACGGTCTAAACTGCTCCGCCATGCCTTTCCTCTCATTGTGAACTAAAACCATCTAAAACAAGGGCTTCGTTGGGCCACATTGGATAAGGAAGAATCATCTTAGGCTGGGCACACGTTAAATGATCTAAAGACATCTAACACTCCACCTGTGAGTTACAAGCACATATATCCATTTATTTTGTGTGACATTGTGATGTGACCAATGTTAAGTCACCAGATGGGCCCCAAAAGGGCAGAGCTGGTGATAATGAATTAAGATGGTGGCTCAGGTTCCAACTGGGGTTTTCCCCTAGAGATCAGAAATCTAAATTCCCAACATTTCCGAGAAGCCCTTAACGGTTGCCTAAATGTTCCTGTCAACACCTCCTCTGTCTAAAAGAGTTCCCCACCCCACCCTTCCCACCCCAGGCTGTCCCAGCCCCTGAGCTGTTTCCCCCTTATCATCTACCCACATAAATCCCAGCAAGCATTTGTAGCTGACCGCTGTTTCTTGCTTCTGAGACAACATGGTAGTTTGCCCCTAACAAACTGCTTTCTTTCCACGGGGTGGTTCTTGCGGCAACTGCTTACAATCTTGTCACCCACAAAATTCACACTTGAAAACCACACAACTGATTGTTAACTCCAGCTCTGGGAGATCCTGCCCCCTCTTCTGGCCACCATGGGGAATTGTACTCTCATGTACCTACCTTTCTACAGATACACACAGACACATATAAGAATGATAATGAAACAAATTTTAAATATTATGAGATTTAAAATGTGTGGTTAAAACAATATCATCAGGGATAGCTAGGGTGATAGCTTGATAAAGCACTTGCCTTGCAAGCTTGAGAACCTGAGTCTGAGCTCCGGAAACCTCGTGGAAATAAAAAAGCCAGAATGGGGACACACACTTGTAATCCTGGCACTACAGAAGCAGATTCGGGTAGATCCTAGGGCTCATTGGCCTAACTTAATAGGCATGCACCAAGTCAATGAGAGACTCTGTCTCAAAAAAAAAGTGATATCACCAGGGGATGACAGCTGTCCTCTGGCTTCCAAATATTTGTGTACACCTGTGAACCTCTGTCCCCATCCCTGAATACACAACATTTTCATGATGTTCTAAGTCAGTTTACAGTTGTGTGTTGGGGAAATCCAGCTGAGAATCAGCATTCACCTCTCTCTGCCTCATGACTTGAATGCAATAGGTAGCTTTGGGCTGCTGTGAAAGGAGTCACATGATTTACTGTTTCATCCTGTCTTAGGACAGCTGCTGGTCCATGGAGATCAATAGTTTCAACAAATTTAACTGTGATCTAGTAGGTGTCTCTGATAAGAGACAGACATGCTCAGGATCATGGCTGTCGCCCGTGGGCTGGCAGTAGAATCCAGTTTCTTGGGGAAAGTGGTAAGACTGGGCAGAGCAGGTCATATCAAACAGGCTGAAATCTAGAATTATCATGTATTCTTGGGAGATACCTGCAGGGCTGGGCAGAAAAGCAACATTGGAAGCCTAGCTGTATAAAATGGTCAGTTGAGATCTGTGAGTATAGGATGGAAGGGGCTCATGCTAATATTGACAATTAGTGGTTAATCTTGGTTAATCCCTCCTACTTCCAGCTGAAGGGTTCTGATGGTGGACATATTTGTCTTACTCAGTGTCGGTCCTAGTTAGCTTTAAATGTCAACTTGACGCAGCCTGAAGTCACTCGAGAAGATAGTCTTAATTGACAAATTGCCCAGATCAAATTGGTTTGTGGGTATGTCTAGAGGTGTTGTCTTGATTTTTTTTTATTGATATAGAAGGACCCAGTCTACTGTAGGAGGCATCATTCCTAGGCAGGTGGTCCTGGACTGTACCAGAGTGCTGGCTAAGAATTAGTTAGAGTGAGTGAGAGGCATCCTCCATGGTTTCTGCTTCAAATTTCTGCCTAATTTTCTGCCCTGGCTTCCCTTAATGATGGAGTGTGACCTGGAAGTGTAAGCCAAATAAACCCTTCACTCTCCATGTAAATTGCTTTAAGTCAGAGTGTTTTTATAATCGCAACAGAATGAAACTAGAACAGTCATAGCATGCTCCATCGAACACCAAGACTCAAAGGGCAGGATCAGGGCTTTCTGAAGGGATGGGCTTGGGAGTGCGCAGTTGTATAAGGCTGATGTCAGCAGAGTGACCATGACTGTGCTCCTTCCTGGACCTCTGGGAAGAAGGACTAAATGAACGCATTACCAAGTAATGATTTTGTTGCAACAATTTATCGATAACAAGAAAAGACTAGCTCAAAGATGCCGCATGTCAATGCAGCAGACAGCCCAGCTCCCCACTTCCCACAGGTCATTACCTGCTCCTAATTGGGTCTGAAAGCAGTGGGCTTGTATTTAAAGGGAGACAGACAAAATGCTCTGTATTTTTTCCCCAAGGAACCCCACGAAGGAGAGCTGAGTACCCATTTGTAATTGTGGCTTAAGGATCCAGATAACATCTCCATGAAACCTGTGTCCATCACTCCAAGCTATGTGTCCTCCTTCAAAGTGCATCACATCCCCAGGGCTGTGATTGCTTATTTATAAATAGAAAGGGGGCCTGAAAAGATGGTCCTTCTGGTTAAAAGCAGTTACTGTTCTTGCAGAGGACTCAAGTTAGCTTTCCACCACCCATGTTGTGTGGCTCACAACTACCTGTAACTCCAACTCGAGGGGTCCAACGCCCTCTCCTGGCCTCCACAAGCCCTGGACTCAAATATACATACCACACACAGGTGCAAGTGCATACACATCATAAAAACAATTTTAATTGAAAGAAATGATGTGATTAAATGAGGGATACATAATCAACCCTTCTACTTGAACGTGCATCTTCCTTCTCAGGGTGGAGGGAGATGGTGCTTAAATCCACCTCCCATTGCTTGGAGGAATGTTGGATGTGTTCTCATCATTATTATTATCTCTGCACATAAAAACTTGTACCATTATTATGTCATCTCACAGATTTTTTTTCAATGCAAACAAAACTGGTTTCAGTTTGTAGATGGGGAAGTTGAAACTGGCAGAGCAGAGGATGCCTGCTCAATGCTGTATAAGTCAGCTTCCTCCTACTGTAGCAAAATGCTTGAGAAAACGAACTTAAATTGAAAAATGGCTCATAGTTTCAGAGTTTCAATCTATGGCCATTTAGTTCTGTTGATTTGGTTCATGGAGAGGCAGGAATATAGTGAAGGTGACTGCTCACTCCATGGTGGCCAGTGAGCCAAGCAGGGAAAGAAAGAAAGAGGCTGGAATCCAAGTATGGCCTCCAATGGGTACACCTTCCAATGACCTACCATCTTCCTCTAGGCTCTACATCCTGAAGGTTCCACCACCTCCCAGTAGCTCCACAGGCAGGCAACCAAGTCTTTAATGGATGAGCCCTTGGTGAACATTTCAGGTCTAAACTATAACAAAGGCCATGCCTTTCTCTAGATGGTAAATATATTAAAGGTTCAGGAAGTAAGCAAAGTTAAAAAGAACAAGGAAGTTCCTAAAACTTATAAGATTCACTAGGCCCCTCCCCAAGGCAACATAAGCAGTAGCACATGGTTGAGGAGGGGAGCTTGCCAACTAGCTGAGCTGCCTGTATATTGTTCAGGGAACTCCCAGGATACAGGTTTCATGTTGCCTCCCATGTTGGGGTGGGCATTTCAGTGATATGTCTGCTTTGAGGCCTCCATGCTTCTAGAGGTAACACCTGACCCACAATCTTATAAGTAACCTCAATGAGCTTACTGGTTCATTAAGCTAGACTTGGGTGGAATTGTTTGCTTTATCTGTTGTTTGTGCCCTACCTGGGTAAACGCATGTTTGATCATGTCTCCCCTGGAAAGTACTAGAAGACACTGGAAGTCTAAACAGCATGGCACCAGCTCTGGTGAGAGCACCCTGAAACACATCACTGTATGGAAGATGACACAGTCACTATGTGTGTGTGTCCTATGTTGATAAGGGAACAGTGAGGGGAGAGTCCAGGCCCCACCTCTTAAATGCTGAACTTCCTCTACAAACCACTACACTGGAGAATCAGCTTTCCCCGGTGGAGCTACACTCAAACACATCCAAACCACAGAAGAGAGGGAGGTTGGAAGAAAGCTGGTGTGGATGCTATCAGCTATAAATGTAAAAAAAACCAGCCATTAGGCTCAGTTCTCAGCCAGCACTTGAAGAGGTCAGAGAAGCAGAAGATGAGTTTTCCTTCAGGAATGAAGATATCTAGTCCAACAGGGTGCAATACAAGGGTCCCTTCCCCACAAGACTATTGCATAGGGGGATGCCAAAAAGCACCACCATCAAGTTGATGCAGATGCACAGTAGGCACTCTAGCATTAGCCTGGGAACCTGGACTTGCCAACGAGCCACAGAGAAAAAGCAGACTTGCATGGCTTATGGCTGCATGTTCTTTGAAACAGCAGTTGGGATTAAGATGAACCAAAGCTCCTGTTGAGTGTGCCCTAGGTGAATCCATTCATTCTCCTACCACATCCTGAAAGTTTGAATGACGTAAAAAGCTCCTGGGGATGGAGGTGTCTGTCCTTGACTCAGAAAATTCTGCTAAGGTGTCTCTTTTCCTTTTTTATAGCTCCCCTGGACTCCTGTCCCATATTGGCACTAGATTTTAATTCCAGCACTCTAGTGAGTTCTTACATAATGATGGGAAAAGAATAAGAATAAGTGTGACTTTTGTTGCAAGCCCCAAATGGAAATAGGATTTTTAAAATACCTTGCTTCTTTGCTGAATTTTTAGTACTTCCAGAATGGGTCTTTTCTTTTTTTCATTTGAATGGATTCCTGGGATCTGCTGCTGCAGTATCTGAACTATGATAAATATTCATTGAACAAACAAGTGAACAAATAAATATGAATGAGCGAACAAATGTTTGAATGAACGTGTAAAGAAGTGAATGAATGAGTGAGTTAGTAACTGAGCAAGTGAATGACTGAGGGACTGAAATGAATAAACAGACACATCGCGTCTGAATCACTAGATTTTAAGCTGTACAAGGATGAGGCAGGTCATCTGTTTCATTTATGGCTGAATTCTCCAGCTGTTCATGATGAGCCTTCAATAAATACTGCAGAGTGAGTAAAAGTTCAATGTCTGTCTTAGCAGCACTGACCTTCACATCCCCCTCCCCCCTGCCCTGATTCTCATCATATTTTAACCAGGAAACTCCCAGTTGAATAGGTCCAGATTGGTCAGTCTAGAGTCCCAGTGGAAGACAAGAATTTGCCTAAGCACCGGCTATTGTGTGGGCACCCAGTCTAAGGTTCGATGCAGGGTCCATCTTCACATGGATTCACATGGATTACAATGTAGAAAACATGGATCATAGAGCTTGTTACATGACGTTTCCTGGCAGTCGTGAAAGAAACAAACATCTATTTCCTCCAAGTAGGACATTGGTGGCAACCCAAATCTAGCTTAGTAAACTAAGGTGCTGTTGATGTTACACACAAGGCTGCAGGTGACTCAAAGGCAGTTTCAGTGTGGAAGAGCCCACCTCAGTGTGGATACACACTCATAAAAGCCTCACCTCTGAAGCTCCTTGCACAACTTGCAGGCTGTTTTGGTTACAGAGTCTCCTCTCCATAGCAACTGTTACTGCTTCTATAATCTTGGGGAAGGCCTTGTGAACCCTGTCAGTTTCAGGAACTTCCTGTGACCTTTGAGCTGTTTATTACCTGAATCTTTACCCAGGATTAAATGTGTCAACTCAGTAGAAATCGTTACATAACAAAACCTCTCTTTGGTTTGTTGAAGAACCGTGAAAGTACAGAGAACTCAGAACTCACTCATCTATTTGTCAGCCAGGAGAATGCTCAGAGGCAGTGTGATGGTGTGATGCAGAGATGGACTAACACATGGATTAGAGCTCAGGAAGATGCTTCTTTCATCTTAGTACACCCACTCACTCTGCTGGAGGTCCTGGGAGCCCTATGGGTCCTTGGTCCTAGCCTTAGTGTTTGTACCCTCTTTAGATACAGAGGTATCCATTGTTTATGCTTCATATTAACTCAGGTCCTCACTCATGTGCTAAAAACTTTACCTACTCAGCTGTCTCCAGACAGCTATCTAGTTTTATACCTCCTTAGCATCTAGTTTTAAAGATTAACTAGGGGCTGGATAGGAGATTCAGTAGTTAAGAGTGTGCACAGCTCTTATGGAGGACCTGAATTGAATTTCCAGAACCAGGAGATTTGAGTACCTGTACTCATATATTCATTCCCTCCTCTCTCTCTCTCTCTCTCTCTCTCTCTCTCTCTCTCTCTCTCCTCTCTCTTTAGTGCAAGCACATGTGCTTGTGCATACACACACACACACACACACACACACACACACACAATTAAAAAATAAGAATCTTTCAAGATGGCTTTAGTGGAGTAAGAGAAATTCTCCTGGAAGCCAACACCAAACTCACTGGCTGGTAATCTTATTTCTCCCTCCCTGCTGTCTTCAGGATCACCTTCAACTAGCTAAGTGGTGTGCTTCTTAGATGTTGGTGAGTTGGACTTGCCTGGTAGCCATTTCTTCACTGTGAGTTATAAATGCCTTCCAGCAGTCAAATCACATGTGTATTGATCTTTAGAACATTTTATTGATCAAACACAGTGAGAGAAACATTTGAAATATAAACCCATTATTTTAACAATTTCTTGCCAGGAATAGGAAAATGGTATTCTTATATATTCCTGGTTTTGGTGAATGAGTTATCTCAGGATGTCTTGTGATAGTAAACTTGTGGTAATAATAACCCATGGGTCGTGGGTGCAAGGGAGTACATGTTTATAATGAGTGATCTTATGACAGACCTTGTCATTCACCAAATTCACACCCTGAAGAACTAGGTGATCAAATTACAAAATGTCACAAAAAAGAATTCACGTTTTAAGTCAGTATATGACCCTGTGTTTGGACACACTCATAACTATTCTGGATTGTGTGCAGCCTATGATTGTGAGTTGGATACCCCTGACGGTCTAGAAACCTAACTTCCACCAGGAGTTTAAAGATTGTCTATCTCAAACTTCAGGTTTTCAGTATTCTCTACGTTTCTTTCCCCAGAGATCCTGTGTAGGAGGCCTCTCTGTCTCATGTTCTCACTGTCTTGACTTCCTGGACATGGTAGACTGTATCTCCAAACTATGAGCTAAAATAAAATCCCTTTCCCCTTAAGTTGCTGTGCTGTGGAATATTCTTTTACACTGTGTGAAGATTTGCCACTGTGATTGGTTTAATAAAAAGCTAAATGCCATGGACAAAAGATTGCTGGGAAGAAGAAGGGGAGTCACCAGCCAGAAAAGCAGCACGGGTAGTACAGAGTAAAGGTAATAAAGCCATGGGGCCTAAAATAAGTTAGTAGAAATAGGTTAATTTATGTTATAAGAGCTAGTTAGAAACAAGCCTAAGCTATTGGCTGAGCTTTCATAACTAAGAAGAAGTCTTCATGTGGTTATTTGGGAGCTGGCTGGTGGGACAGAAGAAGTCTGACTACATTGCTGGTGGTAATATAAAATGGAGTAGGCACTTTAGAATACGGTTTGGCAGTTTCTCCAAATGCTAAATGTGGAGTCTCTACATAACTCAACAGTTTTCTCCTACTATATACTCAAGAGAAATAGAACACATTGTTCACATAAAAAGTTTGCAATGTGCCAGAGAACTATCTCAGCAGGTAAAGGCAACTGGCATGGGAGAATGGCTCCTGTAAATTGTCTTCTGACCTCTGCATATCACTCATAATTAAAAAGAATTAATTGAATAAAAAAACATGCTCCAGAATGTTCATATCAGCATTACTTTTAGCTAAGGGGGAAAACATCCAAATGCTCACCAAATTATTTGAGTGATTATGTAAAAGATGGTATATTCATACAATATAATAGTATTTTGTATTAAAACAGGATAAAATAAACTAGGAAAGGTGATCCTAGCACTTGAGATTTCAAAGCTATCTTGAGCTACATAGTAAGTTTGAAGACAGTATGACTTACTCTTATGTTTTAATTCCCTCCAATTGAAATATTTTCTCCAAAGGAGTAGAAACGGGCTCAGTTAAGACTCAAAAAATAAAGTTCACTAATCATAGGAAGTTCCTGAAACTTAAAAGATTCAGAAGACACCTGTATGTAATGTATAAACAATAACAATTTCTGTGGAGAGGAGAATGTGCACTTTGTGGAGCTGCCTGCAAACTATACAGAGAGCTCTGGGGACAGAGTTGTTTTATGTTGTCACCCATGCTGGGGTAGGTTTCTGCTCATGCAGCTGCCTGAGTTATTCACACTCTTGTAACTCCAAACCCACATTCCTGTAAACAACTCCAATAAACTCACTAGTTCAGAGTTCAGAGGTTGACCTGGATGGAATTGTTCCATTGGTCTGTTGTCATAACCTTATCTAGGCTGAGTAGGTTTGTATTCATGTCTCCCCAGGAAAAATCTACTGCAGCTGTATGGAACCCCATCTCAAAAACACTTGACAATTGAATGAATGAATGAATGAATGAATGAATGAAATTTTGATACTTACTCTAACATAAACTAAACATTGTATTAGCAGTTTCCTCTGATAGGGGAAATATTTCATCCCTCAGGGAAGCTCATTAAGCTCATAGAGTAAACAACTCAAAAGCTCCAGGAAGTCCCTGAAATTGACCAGATTCATTAGGACCTACCCTCTCTGAACATATGTAAGCTGCAAGAAAGGCAGAGAGATACTCTCAGACAAGACAAGCTGCCTAGAAGGCTCTCAGACAAGCCTAGATGCTTAGAAGATGGAGAGTCTGAATCTAGCTGAGGTGTCTGGAAGAAGCTCAGATCAACTGAACTACCTGGAAAGGATACTCTCCAACCTGTTGAGCTGCCTGCAGGCTGTGCAGTGTGCTCTAGGTTTGTGAGTTGTCACCCATACTTGGGTGGGCTTTGGTGATGTGGCTGTCTTAGAGTCATTTCTGCTCCGATATGTAACCTTGCACCCACACACCTGTTAGTAACTATGGTGGTTTGAAAGAAAATGGCCCCCAAAGGGACTGGCACCATTAGGAGGTGTGGCTTTGTTGGAGTAGGTGTCATCTTGCTAGAGGAAGTGTGTTATTGAGGAAGTGGGCTCTGAGGTCTCATATATGCCCAAGCCACACCCAGTGTCTCAGACCACTTCCTGTTGCCTGTGGTATCAAGATAGAGTTCCTTCTCTTCCACTCTTAGCTCCTTCTCCAGCACCATGTCTGCCTGCATGCCACCATGTCCTGCCATAATGATAATGGACTAAACCTCTGAAACTGTAACTCACCCAATTAAATGTTTTGCCTTTATAAGAGTTGCTGTGGTCATGGTGTCTCTTCACAGCAACACAAACCCTAATTAAGAAAGTAACCCTGATACAAGTTATTGATTAACCAAGTTGGACTTCGGTGTTATCTGCACTTTGGTCTGTTGTCAGTTCACTAGCTGGGGTGAGTAGACATTTGTCCAGCTCTCCTCCCAAACGGTGTCACACAACAAACATGAAAACATTATGCTCATTAAAAGAAGACAGGGCACGTACTGTGCGATTTCAAGTACATTAAATGACCAGAAGTAAAATCTCTGGAGACAACAGGGATGAGTGGTTGCTGGTAATAGAATGAAGAGAAAGTAGGGAGTGGTTGCTGAGGGGCCTGGGATGTGCTGGGAGCAGCGAACAGGTTTGGCATTATATAATGGCAATGGTTATGTGTCTGTGTATATACACCAAAAATAGCTGAACTGAACACTGAGTGTCACACACACACTATATGGCTTACATTTCAATTGTGTGTGCATGTGCATGTGTGCGTGCATGCGTGTGTGTGTGTGTGTGTGTGTTTGCGTTTGTGTTTGTGTGTGTGTGTGTGTGTGTGTGTGTGTGTGTGTGTGTATTTGTGTGTGTGTTCGTTCCTGGGGATTTAAACTTACATGGTCATGCTTGCAAGTCAAGCACTTTCCTAATGGACTGACCCATCCTCAGACCTGCACATCATTGTTTTAAAGATACAGTGCACACACTAAGAGAACTTTGGATGGCCAGTTGAAGGCAGGAGAAGCAATGTCAGGATGTTGCTGGAGTCACGCTGGAGGGAAACATCCATTTCCACACCCTGTGATTTTCCTACAGGGACAGCAAGCCCTCGTGATGACCCCTGTGACTGAGAGCGCTTTAGTTTCATTGCTCATGGCAAACAGAATCCCTTCAGTCCAGGCTGCTTCATTCCCCCATGCACTATTAAAAGGGGCCTACCTTTTTTGTTTAGGGTTTTCCATTTCCTCTTGGAGAAGAAAGGGAAACTGTTGACAAGTGTGGAAATTGGAAATGTAAATGAAAAAATGAGTCCCCGTGGGAGAGCTTGGATGTAGAACCCGAGCTCAGTCACCTTGGGTAACAGAGGCTCCCGGTTTCAGGGCTCAACAAGAAAGGCAGATGAAAGGTTTTGCCATTCCATTCGTCTCTCAAATGTGATCAAGCCTGGTGTTATGCCCGAGGAATGCAGAGGAGCTCACTTCTTCATGCTCTGTGCCAAGCATGTTAAAAGGGGGTCTGTCTCCATCCTGTCCTGCCCCTCCTGGAAACAGGTCTTCCAGGTATCAAAGCCCCAAACAGAGAAGCCTGCAGGCATGGGAGAAACACACCCAGGTTCCCTACTTCCTGGGCTCTGAGGCTGAGCACTGTCCCAAGACATACATCATCTGTTGCTACCCGGAATGCTTTTTAATTTTTTTAAATCAGCATATAAAACTTTAGGTGCCATTGGAACAATTTCGAACAGTGTGTTTTATGGTTCCCCATCCTCGTTGCCTCACTCCATACTGGAATCCTGTCCCTCCCCCCCCAGATTCTTTTCCTCTTCCATGTCCTCTGTGTCATTTTGTCCATCCACTCTCCATCCTTTCACACCACTTCATATTGCCCTCCCCTGGGCTCCTTTCTAGATGCTTTGACATCACTTCCGCTCACACCTGTTTCCATACACACACACACACACACACACACACACACACACACACACACACACACGCATATTTCATAGGCTTTGCTCCACATATGGGGAAGAACGTGTGGTTTTTGGATTTCTGAATTTAGATGACCTGGCTTAGTATTACCCTTTCCACGTTCCTTGAGTTCCTTCTTTACAGCTAAATAACTCCATGGTGCACTGCTCCACTGTCTCATGGTCCATTCACCTAGCCATATGCTTCCTCTTCTAGGAATGCCCTGAGACGTTCTAAACTCATGCCTCAGCCCAAACTGCGTCTTAGCCCTTGGCCTTGATTCCTTGTGGTACAGCGGCTCCTTCTCCCCACTTTCCCATATGGAGCCTTAAAAGAACAGGTTTTATTTTCCATAGGTGGGCTGATGTTTTTCTTCTAATCCGGCCATGGAATCAGTTCTTATGTACCTCTAGCATGAAGGACATTCTGACTCCATGTCCCCCTTGAGCCCCATCGGTTTCTATTCCTGTCAGTCCCTATTCCTTCCAAATGGAGAAGAGATATAACCTGGTTGAGGCTTCTGAATCTGATTGACAGCGCTTCACAGCTTGCTTGGGAATCAGTTAACAGCCTCTGTGCATGCAAGAGCAAGGTCAATCTTGTGTGTGCCCTCTGGACAGGCGTGTGCAGGTCGGGGTGGATTCCTGGAGGCCATCATTGGGTGTGTTTGGCAGGTGCTCAGGAGATGAGTGACTTGGCTGAAGCAACAAAGCTTGTTGGGATTCAGGGGTAGGAGCCAGGTCAGTTGTCTCTAGATTGACTTCATCAATCTTCTCAGAGTATGGATAGAAAGACGTGAACTCAAACTCTTGTAAGCACTCAGTGTTTAACTTGTTGTAGACAGAATTTCTCCCTTCCTTCCTTCTTTCCTTCTTTCCTTCTTTCCTTCCTTCCTTCCTTCCTTCCTTCCTTCCTTCCTTCCTTCCTCCCTCCCTCCCTCCCTCCCTCCCTCCCTCCCTCCTTCCCTCCCTCCTTCCTTTCTTCTTTCCTTCCTTCCTTTCTCCCTCTCTTCCACTTTTTCCCATTAGATGTTCTTTTCCTCTTCTTCCAATTTCTTTCTTTACCCTTGTTCTCTTCCTCTATCTCTCTGTCTTTCTCATGTGTGTGTGAGAGACAGAGACAGAGACAGATAGAGACACAGAGACAGAGGAACAAAGACAGAGGCAGCGGGGGGGGGGGGGGGGAGGGAAAGAGAGAGGCAGGCCAACCATGAATGTTGCACGTCAGGTGACATCTATCCCCACTTCCCCATATTACGGGCACACAGTGATAACTGTATTGTTGTGAAATGGTTGCTATGCATCACAGTTTGTAGAAAAGAGCATGAAGCATGGAGTCAGGGGGCTGGATTGAATTTCCCATCCCTCAGAATAATATTCGTGTTCTCAGCGATAAGTCCTCTAGTTTGATTGGGTCTCGGTTCCCTTTGTATGGGAAGTGAAAGTTGAAGGCCGTGACTGGCAAGGTTGTCGTCTCGGCTCCTAATGGAAGAGAGACAGCCTTCTGTTTAGGGGTTGGAGAGATCGCTTGGTGGGTAAAGTGCTTTCGTGAGAACCTGAGTTCAGCCTGCAAGAACCTCCACCCAAATCTGGATGCAGCGGTGCGTGCCTGTAATGATAGCACCAGGTGGTGGAGATTGGAGGGTATCTGGGGCTCACTGGCCAAACAAACTAGCTGAATCTGAGCTCCAGGTTCAGCGAAAGACCCTGACTCAAAAAAAAAAAGTCAGGTCAAGGGTAGGTGAGTCAGCTCAGCAGGCAGAGGTCAGCTGTGGAGCCTGACCTCCACATGTGTACATCCATGCTGTGACACACTCACATGCTTAGGTGCGTACACACAAAATAAATACATGAGAAAAAAAATAAAGGAAGATGGACAGAGATATCGAGGGAAACAGCCAATGCTGATGTCTCACTTCCACAATGCAGGCACATGTGCTGCAGCAGCACACATGCGTGTGTAGGAGTGTACACACGTACACATACACACACACACACAAACACACACACACACACACAGAGAGAGAGAGAGAGAGAGAGAGAGAGAGAGAGAGAGAGAGAGAGAGAGAGAGAGTCTTTTGCTTTTCTTACCGCTAACTGGGGTAGATCCTCATCCTGAGGAATGGCCTCTTGCCTCCTGTATTCTGAGTTCTTCTAAGAGCTGAGTTGGGGAGGCTGGTGGCTTCATTAAGCACAGTCTACTTTACCCTTGCACGTAACCACCAGCAGCATGGAAGGAGACCCATGCTCCCTCTCAGCTAGTCATGAGTTATTAATTGCCTCTGGCGAATGAGTTTCATTCTGATTTCCCTGATCTAATCCAGCCCTGTTTTCAACTAAAGATCAGGATATAGGTCTTGGGCTTGGCTGATGAAATACCTAATGAAGTTGCATTGGTGATGGTTCCACATGGGACATCTTGAAGAGAAGGACCAATCACAGGGCTCAGTAGTTGCCACTTGCTAATTTTCTCCTTTAAGAGGAGAAAAGCACAACCTTTGAGCTCATTTCCATCATTGGGATGTTCTGGAGGGTTGGGCAGGAAGGTGGGCAGGAGAAGCATTTGACCTTCTCTCCTCTTCCTTCTCCTTTCCTGCCTCTTCCCTTGCTTCCTCCTCCTGCCTCCAGCCCCATCTCGTCTTCGGAGCAGCAGTATCACAGATGTAAGGTGCATACCCAGCTTTTACATGGAATCTGGGAATCTGGATTCATTGCATCTGGATTCAGTGCCTCACACTCTCACAGCAAGTGCTTTACCACTTGGCCATTTCCAATTGGCTCATTTTCTATTAACCTCTTTAGGTCTTTTTTTTTCCTGGCTCTATGACTGGGCATTCTTCCACATCCAAAGGTGAAAAATACTTCCTTTAATCTCCTGTGTGCTCCTTAATCTTTGTCGTTTGGAGTGCCTGGTTGGACCAGTTCTTCTAGGGACTTTGACAGTTTTATGTACCGGTGAATGTTGCTCCCATAACCTCGGGGGCTTCTTCATGGTCAGAGGGAAGTGCCCTGAAATTTAAGAGGTCAAGACAGTAGAGTGAGGGATCTGGGACAAAGGGTGAGGAAAGTGACAACTCCTTTCAGGAAGCCGCCATCCATTTCCCAGCCCTGATCTATGTGGCTCTGATATTGAGCAATAGCATTTGGCAAACTATCAAGGTTTGAAATATGTACATATGGAAAGAAGAAATACTTCGTTTTATTGTGTGCTCTCTCTCTCTCTCTGTGTGATATTTGCTTGTACAAATGTGTGCACATAGCACATGGGTGTGCATGATATGCAGAGGGATCCGTGTTGGGTGTCTTCTGGGATTGCTCCCCACCTTATTTTTTTTCTTTTTGACACAGAGTCTCCCGCTGCATTTGGAGTTCCCCGATTCTTCTTGTCTGGCTGATCAACCAATGGGTTCCAGTGATTTGTCTATCTTTGCTCCCCAACATTACCACTGGGGTTGTATACAAACCCTGGTGTTTGGGTTTGTATCACTGGCAGTTTTCTGACTTGAACCATCTCCCCAGTGCCTGATGAATGAATTTCAAGTGTTCTCCCTATGCCAAAGAAGATAGAAAAAAAAAACCAAATCAAAATTGGAATCTCAGTCTCCAGAGGGAAAACAGAATTAGAAGTGATGATAGAGAGATCGAATTGGGGTTTGGTATCTTGACCTTAAACCACTCTATGAAAGAAAGGTAATTGCTAAGGAAGTGCCATCTTGATTATCCCAATTACATGATGAAGCTTAGCCTCTCTAAATGCCCCTTTATCTTTCTATTATATATCCCAGTTTTAAGGCAGAATAGGAACCGTAGACCAAAAGCTGTTGTCAAGTACAAACACTGGAAGGCAAGGCTGGCCCAGGCCGTGGGTCAGCCAAGTTGCCATGGCAAGTCATAATTGATCTTAAGTCATAATTGATTTTCAAGAGAGTTTGACCCAACCATGGAGTAACAAACCATTGCCAAGTGTGTGGCCAAGTCAAGTAGGAGAGAAGACTGGAAAAACTAGGGGGATGAGGTAGACATGAGTACTTCCTGGAGGATAGCTGGGGAGAGGGGCAGATGTTGTACAGCTTCATAACCCACAGTATGCTGTATTAGCTGCACAATACATAGACCAGTGTAGTAGGCAGATGCAGAGCGTTTGACCTAACTATGGAGTAACTTCAACCATTGCCAAGTGTGCAGCTGAATGGATAGATCTCTCAAGCATTACATTAAGTAAGGTGCCTCAGATATATAAACAGAAATATTGTATGTTTTCTCTCATATGTGGACCCTAGCTTCTAGTGCTCATATGCATATGCGTGTAATGCTTATATAATCCCATGTATAAATACATGCATAATGTTTATTTATGTAAATGGGGTGTGATTGTGGGCATAGACTACAAAATTAGAAAGGGGACCTTGAGAGAGGGAAATACAGGTACACAGGTATATAGATGGTGGGACAGTGGGACACAGGTGTCATCAAGGCAGAAAGGAGGCTTTGTGGTGGGTGAAAATCACAAGGTACTGTAAACAGAGAAGGAGATGAGGAGACTCAGCAAAAACAGATTTGGCTTGAAAATGCTACAATGAAACTTAATACTTTGCATGCTGACTTTAAAAATCATTAATCAAATACAAATTTGGTCTCACAAGATGGCTCAGTGGGTAAAGATGCCTGCTGCTGAGTCTGATGACTGAATCTGACCCCTGGAGCCTACAGGGTTTAAGGAGAGAACCAACTCACTAAAATCGTCCTCTGATCTCCACACTTCAGATGTGGCATGTGTGTTCTTCCCCACGCGCATTAAATGAGTAAATGCAATTTTAAAATTAAAATCAACAACCAAGTCTCGTTTTTTTTTTTTTTCAGCCGAATAGCTACGCACTCTACCCAGTGGATGTCTCTGAAGCTTTCTGTTCTTGCTACATCTCTAAAATGGGCAACAGACTAAGATCCTCAGTCCCTGAAATCACAGGGAAGGACAGCTAATTAGACATTACATTGATACCACATGCCAGGAAGACTGATCAGCCGGGGGAAGAGAGAGTAGACAAGTATGCACTTTTGTACAACTTACGAACTGGTGGGAGGCAGGACATGAACACACAGAGGAACAAGATCACCCAAGGCTGACACATACGTTATGCTGAAGATGGGGGAAAGGGATTCTGATCCACTGCTGGGAGCGTGGAAACTAGTGCAGCCACTATGGAAATCAACATGGAGAGTCCTTCAAAGCTAGAACTACCACATGGCCCCACTGTGCCACTCCTGGGAATACACCCAAAGGGGTCTACCTCATCATGCAACAGATACGCTTGCTCGTCCGTGTTTATTGTGACATTATTCATGATAGACAGATTATTAAATCAACCCAGGTGTCTACCACAGCAGAGTGGGTGAAGAAAATGTGGTTTATATAGATACACAATAGAATTTTAGCCGTAAGGAAGAACAAAATGATGTCACTTGCAGGAAAATGGACAAAGCTGGAGATTGTTATACTGAATGAGACAAGCCAGACCTAGAAACGAAACAAAACAGTGTTGTATGTCTTATCTCGGGTGTGAAATCTAAGCTGTGTCTATGTGTGTGTGCATGTCTGTGTGTATGCACACGCACAAGTGTGAGTGTACCAGTATGTATGTGTATGTGTGTGTGTGTGTGTGTGTGTGTGTGTGTGTGTGTGTGTGTGTGTTTTACAGGAAATTAGAAGACTACATAGGAAGAGGAAGGGGACCAGTTGTGGGGAAGAAAGACAATGAGAATGAATTTGTTCAAAGTACACGATCCACTCACGCAAACACGTCACAGAGCCTGTTGCCCTGTACAAGGAATATACACTAATGCATTTATCTAATTAAAGAGTAAAATTGAATGAAAGCACTAAGGGCTGATGGGTAATCCTTCTTGATGTGAAGATAGATGGTTAGTTCAAGGAGAGGCTATGATTGGCGAGTGGGTGCCCACATGCCAAAGGTGATTTGGTGAAGGTAGAGTTCCCGGCAGAAGGAAGTAGAGCACAGATGAGCTTGGTATATCCTAGGCAACAGAGAGAACTTGTGTGCCCCCCCCATTTGGTGAGTGAGAAGTAGGATGAGGAAAGCCACTTGAAGAGCCAGGGAGTTAGGAATGTCACTGACCATTGTCTTAGTTACGGTTTCTATTGCTGCCATGAATGACCAAAGAGCAAGTTGGGGGGGGGGGAGGGTTTATTAGGCTTACACTTTAACATTGCTGTTCATCACTGAAGGAAGTCAGGACAGGAACTCAAAACAGGGCAGGATCCCAGAAGCAGGAGCAGGGGGGGGGGCTGAGGCAATGGAGGAGTGCTGCTTCCTGGCTTGCTTTCCAATGGCTTGCTCAAACTGCTTTCTTACAGAATCCAGCACCAGCAGCCCAGGAACGGCACTGCTCACCATGGGCTGGGCCCTCCCCCATTGATCACTAAATGAGGAAATGCCTTACTGCTGGATCTCAAGGAGGCAGTTCCTCAGCTGAGGCTCCTTCTTCTGATGATTCTAGCTTGTGTCAAGTTGACACACAAAACCACCCAGTACAGGCGTGGATTTTTTAGGACCTGAAGATGTGGACTGTGGTCAAGTACTTGCCTTGAATCCCTGAGGAAAAGGCTAGGGGTGTGGCTTTGTGGTAAAGCACCACCTAGACTTCCCCAGGGAGGGCTAGGAAACATCTGAGAGGCAGAGCACTTGCTTAGAATCCTCCAGTGAGGGGCTTGGCTCAGCTGTGGAATGCATATATAAAATCCCCTAGTGAGGGACTGGCTGTGGCTCAGAGGTAGAGCACCTACCTAGAAACTGTCCATGAGGGCTGAGGAGTAGTAGGGAACTTAGAATCCCCAAGTGAAGGCACTGAAGATATGGCTCAATGATAAAGAACTCCATAGAATCCTTCAGCGAGGGCGAAGGACATTGCTCAAAGGTATAATACTTGATGAGTATGCAGAAGGACCTGGCTTTGATTCCCAACATGGAGGGAAAGCTGTCTTTCCAGTTCATTTTAGATATACAGCAGCTCATACTCTATGTTAGGTCTATATTTTTTTCACGAGGATTGAGGAAATATTTTTTTAGGTGCATTTAGCCACCTTGGACACATAAGTGTTATGTTTTTATACTCTGTGTGATGTAGGTTCAGCTGTTTCCTAAAGATAGTGATCTAACGATAGTTAAGACAGAGCCCTGTCTTTCTCAGTTCAGTCTAGAGGGGACACACCAAGCAGATAATTCTAATACTTGGTGCTAAGTGCTATAATAAGTGCGTAAAGTTAGACAACAAGAGCTAAATGATGGAGCAAAGTGAGAAGAGGAAAAACAGAGGGGCAGTTCCAGTCAGAAGGGAGACCGTGCTGATTTATATAGCAAGGTGGTATTTTATGTTAATTCCAAGTATTACATGGTTGTCTTAGTTACCATAAACTGTCAATGTGACCAGCCTGGAATAACCTGAAAAAGAAGTCTCAACTGAGTCATTTTTTTTTTACTATATTTGCTTATGCATACCTATATGGGGAATTGTCTTCATTGTTAATTGATTGAGGAGCCCACCGTGGGCAGCACCATCCCCTGGGCAGGTGTTCCTAGTGAGTGGCTCAGTAGTATGGAACTTCCTTAGAATCCCCAAGAGAAAGCACGGAAGAGATTTTGGAGGAAAGAAATTGACTCTTACTGAGCAAACAGTCAATAACTATTTTGAATGAAATTGACTGGATGGTAGTACAAGAGTTAGAGGTCAGACATTAATCAAACACTCAATAAATGCCTGAAATGGTCGTGATTATCATCAGATGCAGGATTACAAAGCAATTGGGAAGCCTCCTCAAGGAGGCTGAGATGACTCATGGGTTAAGTGATTTGGGATGAAGGAATGAGGGGAAGGCTTGCAGACTGGGACCTGGGCATTGCTTCAGGCTAAGTAAGGAAGGGTTAATACCTATGGATCACACAATCACAGGAAGATGGTATTGACTCCAATTCTCTGCCTATGGCTGTCAGTTTCCATTCATTGCCAGAGCCTGCCTGAGTGAGTAACATCTGCATTCAGAGCAACAAGATGTGCTTCATCTCTGGGTGTCTTACTGCCTCTGAAGCCCTTTGATGCTACCAGTAGGTCACTTCCATCTTCTCTTGGTGTTTGGGAAGGATACTGATTTAGAACAGGTAAGTGTGTGTGTGTATGTGTGTGTGTGTGTGTGTGTGTGTGTGTGTGTGTGTGTGTGTGTGTGTGCTCACATGTGCATGTACACATGCATTTGTGTGCATGTTTGTATGTATGAAGATACTTGCATGTAGGTATGTGTCTGTGGAGGTCAGAGGACAACATCAGTTTTTATTCCTCAAATGTTGTCTACATTGAGACATAATCTCTCACTGGCCTGGAACTCACCTAGTAGTCTAGGCCAGCTGTTTGGGAAGCCCAAGCGATCTGTCTATCTTTGCCTTCCAAGAACTGTGATTAGCAGTGTGTTCCTCCACACCTGACATTTTTTTAAGTTTGGATTCTGGGGCTTGTACTCAAATTTTCATGTTTCAATTGCTCAACAACTCATTCATTCATCATTCATTCATTCATTCATTCATTCACTCATTCTATTCTTCTCCCCCCTGCTCCTAGAACTAATTTAAGTACTATACCTTCCAATTGGTTGCCAAATCTTTGTCTGTCTATCTATCTATCTATCTATCTATCTATCTATCTATCTATCTATCTATCTATCTATCTATCTATCTATCTACGGGATCGAACCCAGGACTCCATGCATGCTAGTCAAGTACTCTACACAATCATATCCCCAGCTCTAGTTTTCAAGTATCTCGAATCTTCTTTTATCTTTTAGACTCTTCCATTATTTTGCTACTATTGTTATGATTTTCCAAAACCAGATGAATGCTATTATGGTTCTTCTTCTTAAGTATTTGTTCTTCATTACCAAGTAAACTAGATTTTTTTTGCTTTTAATTCCTTTCTTGCTTTTACATGCTATACATTGAATTTGCCTTGCTATCTGCCTAGTTAGAAATTAAAGAGCACTTTTCTGGTCAGTGGAAATGTTTATCTCTCACCTTGGTCAAAGCCTTTGGGACTCATGTTCCTGACGGTGTTTTCTGTGTCCGAGAAGCCGAACATGAATGCAGTAAGGGACTGCACACACATATCCAGAATCATGTCAAAAGAACAGTGTAGGAATGCACAATTCAGCTTTGTTTCACTCCAGGTGAGTACAGGAATTCCACACAAAGAAAGGGGTGCAAGGGAGAGCTTACACCATGAAATGGGGCCAAGGAGAGAAACCTGGATGTGGAGAGGTGCTGGGATCCAGACAAGCTTCTGTTCACAGCCGATGGCTGCCTCCTGGTGCTGAGTTTCACTTGCCCCATGGGGTATCAACTTCTCATTATCACAAAGATACAAGTGGCAGATCTGCTAAGTCTGGCAGCTTCATCTTAGACGGACATATCCTAAAACCAGAATCTTTCCTCAGCAGGGGAGGAGGGATGGGCATATCTTCCTCCCTCTCAAGCCCTTTACCTGTCAGCTCCCATTCTCACTTGAATGCTTTGTTTAGTTGGTGCCTTAATTAATGTTTTTCTGGTGGTTAACAGTGTAACATAGTCTTTGTTATATTGTGATAACAGAATGCCACAGAGTGAATCTTTTATCAAGAATAGGTGTTCTGGGGATGGAGAGATGGCTTAGGGGTTAAGAATATTTTCTGCTTTTCTAGAGGACCCAGGGACCCACATTAGATGGTGCCCAACTAACCATAATTCCAGCTCTAGGGAACGTGATATCCTCTTCTAGTCTCTGGTGGCACCTTCAAACACACACACACACACACACACACACACACACACACACACACACACACACACACCATTAAAAATACAATAAATCTTAAAAGAAATAGGTATTTGGCCAAGAGTGCTGGATGCTGAGAAGTCTAAGTTCAGTATGTCATGGTGTGCATGAGAAATGTCCCTCACAGGCTCATATATTTGAATACATGGTCCCCAGTTGGTGGCGCTCTTGGGTTGGTGATGGAATGCTCAGGAGGAAGAAGTCCATCCCTGGAGTGAGCTTTAAGGGTTCACAGCCTGGCCCCATCTCCTGTTTTTTTTTTTCTCTTCCCTTGCCTGCATATGAAATAACCAGCCAGCTTCTTGCCTCTGCTGCCATGCCATGCTTTTTCAGTCAGGATGGACTCAATCTCCCCAGAATTATAACTCCAACTAATCATTTTCTTTTTTTTTAAATTGCTTTTGGCCATGGTATTTTTTTTTTATCATGGCAACAGCAGAGTAACTAATATACAGAAAATGCATGTGGTGGTGGTGGGGTGCTCTTCTTGCTTTATCATCCCTTCTGGACTTTTCTATAACCATAGGAAGAGGTACACTCCTTAATGGGCTCTTTGAATGTTGAAGGCAGCATTTATATTGCTTGCTTTGGTTTGTTACTCTGGTCCATTTGCCAAGCAGCCCCAAAAGGTGTTCATTTGAATAGGGCGTGCATCAGGAGAAGGCTCTGTGGCAGGTCGTGACCGCTGTGTGAGTAAATTCTCCACTGACTGTGACTCAGCATCTCCAACCATGCCTGAAGTGGAAGTGGCAGATGGTATATCTCACTCGAGATTCCTCAAGATTGTTGTAGGTGAACTGTAGTACAGGCTTTAGGAATTTTATAGCACAGACTTGCTGTTTTCTGACAGGAAGTGCTCCTCTTTAAAGAGACAGCTATTGATGCTAGGCAGCTCAGCTCATTTGATAAAAGTGTCTGCTGCACTTTTATCTTCAGTTCTATCATTGGCACCCTACGTAAAAACCCAGACACAGTGGCGTGAGATTGTAATCCCAGCACTGGAAAGGTGAGACAGGATAGCCGGGCATGGTCAGATCTGTGAGTTTATTGTTGGTCATGGAATTCACTGGTCTGAGTATGTCCCCTGTTCTGTCTCAATGCAACTGACTCTATATGTTGGTGGGATGGCCTTTTGAAGACACAGTTGCAGTAGCAGCTGTGTGTCAGTACTTCATAGGACTAGAGCATGGTTCACTAGAAGGCTGTGCAGAGTCTAAATATGCACCTAATATATGATGCTCCCTTTACAATAGGAGGATCCATGGGTCTAGGGATTAAGGGGTTGATATGTGACAGTGTTCCAGGGGAGACATAATCAAATATCTCTACTCAGTTGAAAAAAGGAAACAGGTAATTCCAGATAAGGAATATGTCAATAGACTGAAGTAAAGATACTGCCAAAATCCAACTTGGGTGAAACAATGAGTTTTATTGGTGTTAATTACAGGAATATGGGTCAGAGGTGCTTATAAGAACAGAAAGGACTTAGAGATAGCTGCATCACCAAAGGCCTTCTCTAAGATGAGATGACAGTTCAGGAAAGCTAGAAACCTGGAGCCTATTGCGCTCACTGACTGATGCAAAGTGATTATGCCATGCACATTAGACAAAGTGATTATGCCATGCATATTAGAAAGAAAGTTAGGATTGTCATGGTGATGCAGGCCTGTCATCCCAGCTTCTCAGGAAGCCCTGACGGGAGGATCACAAGTTCAGGATTTTCCTAGGCTACAGAATTAGTTCAAGATTGGCCTGGGTAACATAGTAAGGGCCCCATATCAAAATAAAAAAGTGAGTAGAAGGCAGGGGATGTAGCTCTGTGGTAGAGGACCTGTCTAGAATCCACCAGTGAGGAGCTGGATACATGGCTCAGCAATAAAGTGATGGCCTAGAATTTGCCAGGCTGGGGCTCAGGAGTAGACTCTTTTCTTAGTTCTCTTGCTGAGAAGTTCAGGATGTGGTTCAGTGGTAGAGAGTGTACTTGGAGTCCCCCAAGTAGCATTCAAGCCTGAGATGTGGCTCAACAGTAGAGTCCTTGCCTAGAATCCCTATGTGACAGACTGGAAGCATGGCTCAATGGTAGAGCACTTGCCTTGAATCCCCTAGTGAGGGGCTGGGGTGTGGCTCAGTGGTAGAGCCCCTGCCTAGAATCCCCCAGTGAGGGACTGGTGGCATGGCTCAATGGTAGAGCACCTGCCTAGAATCCCCCAGTGAGGGACTGGTGGCATGGCTCAGTGGTAGAGCTGTGGTCCACAATTCCACAGCAAGGAGCTGGGGGTATGGTGCAGTAATAGAGCACTTGCCTAGAACTGGCCAGTGAGTGAGTGGGAGTATGGCTCAGTGACCGAACACTTAGCTAGTATGTATTAGGCCCTATGTTGAGTCTCTAGCACTGGTCAAAGAAATGAGCCAGGAAACACAAACAAATAAATATAACAAATGAACATTTTAACCCGTTCTGCAGGAACAAGTTGAGTCTCAAAGGTAAAATGCTTTTATTCCTCTTTCTCCACCATGCTGCACACGTTATCGGGGTTTATGGAGCTCATCACTTGAAGCAGGGCAGCCAGAATCATGTCGCAGGTGTTATTGTGGTTCTGCTGTGAAGGTTTTCATTCTTTATCAGTGATATCCTTTACTTTGAGTCACAGCATCAGAAATTCTTTCCTGAACTTAGTTTTCTATCTGTAGCTCATGTTCCTCCCCTTTATCACCCTTCAAGGGGATGCTCGGGCCCCTGCCTGCATCTGGAAGAACTCCCTGAAACAGCTCCAGGCTGGGATATTCCTTTGCTGATTTCTGTAGCACACGATCAGCAGAAAAGCCTGTTTGAGCCTGGTGTGAAGCTTGCAGTTTCTCACCTTCCATCATAATAAGGTACTGGACATCTTTTGAAGGATGATTTATTAAAATGGGAAGTTCGGAGTAGATCTATATAGGCCTGAGGACTTTGTACAGAATCCTGCTTCCCATTTCTGAAATGTGTGCACGTGTACGTGTTTATGTATACATGCATGTGGTGGTGCGTGTGCAGGCCAGAAGTGGACGGTGGGTGGGATGTCTTCCTCAATCTTTCTACCTTACTTTTTGAGAGACAGCCTCTCACTGAATCTGTAGCTCACTGATTCAGGTGGACTGGTTGGCCACTAAGTTTCAGGAATCTTCCTGTCTCCAACCACTGGGTGCCATGATCACAGGTGTATATTGCCACCCCTGGCTTTTATGTGGGAGCTGGGCATCAGAACTCAGGTCCTCAGGCTTGCACAGTGAGAACTTTTCCAAATAATCCAACTCGTCTTCCATTTCTGGACATTTCTATGCCTATTTCCTAAGTCATCATTCAAGGAGAAGCCAGTTAACATCCCACCCTCCCGTGCCTACCCCCGTCCCCCACCATTTTCTATGCTTGGCTTTCCTTTTCATGATTATTTGCCTTGTGGGAAAAGCAAGCTCCAAGCTGTATCACTCATTTATAGTATCATTTAGCTAACTACCAGATGCTCAAGGTAAGCATTTTTGTTTTATAGGGTTCATACATGTCTTCTGTGGCCAAGAAATTAGTAACTAGACCCTCCATTGACCCTTTAGGCCTTGTGTTAATAGTTGGTCCACTTAACTAACCAGCAGTTGCCAGCTGTAGTCAAGGAGGCTACTAAATAAAAATATCAGAAAACAATAATTAACCTTGAGTATAAAGGTATTAACCAGAGGCAATCAATCACTTTGCCAGGCTTAGTAAACACTTAGAATGTATTTAAAGGTCCCGGAAGGAGTAATTAAAGATCTGAGATCTCCTATTGCAAATAGAAGCAACAAAGGGTCAAAGACAACCTGCAGACTGATGACGGTTCAGAATGAGCCAAATGGTAGCTAGTAGCTCTCCACTATCAGAGGATGGCACTTTCTCATTGAGGAGCCTGTGACATCTGTGTGTATGGGGGTGGTGTGTGCACATGAGCCCATATTCATGTGGGAGCCAGAGGACAATCTCAGATGCTGTTCCTCAGGATGCTGTCTACTTTATTATTATTATTTTTTAAAGACATGATCTTTCACTGGCCTGGACCCTAGCATTTCATTTAGGCTGGCTAGCCATGGAGCTCCCAGGATCCACTTGTGTCCACCTCCCCAGCACTGAGATTACAGAGGTACACCATCATGCCTGAATTTTAAAATACGGGTTCTGGGATCTAATTTGTATGATTGTGCTTGCAGGGCGAGCGTGTTACTGGCATAGCCATTTCTTATAACATTCCTAAGCATGCATTTCTCCATGAGACGTGTCAGAGAATGATCCTGTCCCCAAACACAGCCTTGCCACTCCTTGCTTTGGGTGATTCGTTTCATCATCCGAGTAGCAGTAATAGTGAAAACTCATGGTCTCCCTTGCAGAATGGCTCCCTGTACAGGTGATAAATATTTGCACAGAACTGAAAAGTATGAGATTATAGAAGCTTTACCCCAGTATTGTATGGGATTGCTCCTAACAGATGTGTTAAAGTACCACTGACATGGTACCCGCGTGGCATATATTTAATATGAACAGTGTAACTGGTTTTGGCATGCATCAGCAGGAAACCATCTCCCCAGTCAATACAGTGAACACTCCAACATCCCAGGGTTTCTTTACCCCTTTGTAATGCCTTAACCCCTTTCCAGGCGACCACAGATACTCCAGCCATGATAGATTAGTTGGTATCTTTAGAATTTTAAGAAAATGAAATTATATAACATCCTTCACCCAGAATAATTTTTTTTCAGTGCTTGACATAGAACTCAGAATTCATACACATATTATGCAAGTCTCTTACAGTTGAGGTAAAATGTCTCCTGTCTATTTGGAGTCTTGTGTTTTGTAAAGGCATCCACAGTTGATTCCTCTTTATGACTGGGTAATCTCTTAGGAGTTGTATATATCACAATTGCTGATCCAGTCACCTGTTGTTAGACATCTGGTTTGATTCAAGCTTTTGGTCCTTATGAATAAAGCTGACATGGGTTGGAGAGATGGCTTAGTGGTTAAGAGCATTTTTATTCTTGCAGAGGGCGAGAGAATTTGGCTCCTGGAACCCATGTCACGAGGATGAAAGCCACCTGCAATTACAGCTGCAGGGGATATGACACCCTCTTATGGTCTTTGCAGCCACATGAACTCATAGACACGTGCACAGAGGAGGGAGGAGGGAGGCTCTTTTACCATCTAATATTTCAAGCACTCATGTGTGATGGTTTCAGAATATTCCAAAATTCAATATAAAACACCGTTCTTCATTTATAATTACTCTCTCTCTTGGGGAAAGGCCGAAAGCGTAAACACTTACTGATGATGCATTTCCAATATGGCATTTTCACTTTCCTGTTTAAGGTTAGCTACTAAGTTTTGCTTTTTAACAAGCTCCTCTTTTTTTTTTGTTGCCATTTGGTCTCCATTTAATAGAAAAAGCAGGTAGTCGCTGCTGTTGTTTGCTACTTCAGGAAATAAATCAATCTTACTGGGACTCTCTCCCCGCTCCTCAAATCTTATTCCGCAGGCATCACTCATATCCTTCTGTGTGCTTGTTCTGTGGCTTGACTGGTGACCTTCTGTTTGTGTCCCTCTCATTACACACACACACACACACACACACACACACACACACACACACACACACACACACACTTTTCAAGGATACTTTGAAATACTAACTTTGTTATCAGAACTCCTTGTACCCTCAGCCAGGGTTGCAAAGCAAGCCTGCCCAGCACATTATTCCAAGGCCCTGAGCTTTCGAGCTACATGGTGGAATGTGTTTCTATTAGTTACTTTTCTCATGGTTGTGACAAAATATCTGAAAAGAAGAAATGTAAGGGTAGAAGTGCTTCTTTTGGCTCATAGTTTGAAGGGATACAGTCCACCATGGTGAGAAAGGCATGGAGGTGGGAAATCAAAACCACGAGGTAGTCAAGAGACAGAGCTTACTGTGCATCCCAGGTCTTAAGGGTCCACGGTGGCCACGCTCTAGGGGCAGGCACCTCAAGGTCATAGGCAGCTGCAACAGCCACAGCTGCCTCACTAGGGGTGGTGCTTCCGAGCATGGCTCAAACAGCTACCCACTACAGGTGGGTTTATGAGACTGCTGGTCCCATTGCATCTGAACTCTGGAGAGGAGAACAGAGGAGACAGAAAGTGAGGCAGGATACGTAACCTCAAGGCCCACCCCCCAGTGACTTACTTTCTCTAGTGAGGCTCTACCTCCTAAAGGTTTTGTGACTTTCCACATCTGCACTGCCCCACTGAAGACCAAACGTTCAAACACAGGAGTTTATGGTGGACATTTCGTATGGAAACCACAGTGATATTCTGTCTAGACCAGGTAAAACACCAAGTGTGCTGCAAAGCTGAACAGACAAATTTCTGGTCAGGACTAGTCACACGCTTTCCAACTTGCACTTAATATTTGTGCTCTTCCACAATCTATTCGTCGTAATGAAATAATGGTCAGCACGTTATTTATTCCCCTTTGTGTCTCTGTTTCTTGGCAACAGCTCCCCCAGTTCTGTTGTTAATGGCACAGCTATACCAGTAAATACAAGAATGCCTACCACAGAGGATAGGAGAATTTCAGCAAAACATTCACTACCTATTTTTCATGCTTCTCTTGGGGAAATACGCCTCGCTCACAGCACACTTACATGGATTTGTAACTTCTTGTAAAACTAGACCTAGTGAATGTTGACTAATGAATCCATGGTGACCTTGGATGGAGCAGAGATGAGAGAGAGAGAGAGAGAGAGAGAGAGAGAGAGAGAGAGAGAGAGAGAGAGAGAGAGAGAGAGAGAACTTTAATTTGTATTCTGTGGAACTTTCTCTGTATTTTCTTATAATGAGATGGCAAGGAATACCTAACCTGATAGTACTATATGCAAAAATCCTCCCATATAATTCAGAAATCTAATTTAAAAATTAATACTACTGTTGGGAATACACACAAACCTACCATACTGCTGATCACGGATAATGAAAGAAGTTTTGCTCTGTGTGTGTGTGTGTGTGTGTGTGTGTGTGTGTGTGTGTGTGTGTGTGTACGTACCTCATCCCTTTGAGACAGGTTCTCTCAGTGAACCTGGAGTTCACCTTTGGCTCCACCTCTCCGTCACTAGGATTACAGGAGTATGTCTGCACACTTGGCATGTTCTAGACACGCGTGTTCTAGACATCAGACTAGATTCTCATGCTTACAAGATAAGAGTTCTAATTAATTGAGCTATTTTTACTAACTTTCTCTTATTATGGTCTTCTGGTACTTCTCCTTTAGATGCTATAGGGGCATAGGACATTGCCACTGGACAGAAGGAAGAAGCACACAGGAGCAGGATTAATTGGCTTTAAACTAAAAACAGCAAATCACTGTCCCCAAACTGAGCAAACATAGACAAGTCTTAGAATCGCAATTGGCTTCTTAGAATTATTGTCTCAAAGGACACCTTAATTAATAATGACGAGAATAGGATGGAGATACATGTTTACTGATTCCTACTGTGTGCTAGACATTTCTTGTATTCCCACTCCACACGGTATATGATATTTTTCCAGTCTGTCTCTCTGTCTCCCTTCACCCCCATGTGTGTTTACGTCCTTGTGTGTGTGTGTGTTTGTGTGTGTGTGTGTGTGTGTGTGTGTGTGTGTGTGTGTGTGTGTGTGTATGTTCTTCTCCAAGCAAGTGAGTATGGAGGCAAGAGGTTAACGTCAGATGTCTTTCTCGGTTCCTTTTATCACCACCCCTCTTTTTTTTGAGACAAGGTCTTTCACTGAACCTGGGTTTTGCCGTTCTGGCTAGACTGGCCAGTGAACTCAAGGAATCCTCCTGTTTCTGACCCCTAGTTTCGGATGCTCTGGCCAATTTTTGCTCAACTTGACACAGCTAGAGTGATCTGGGAAGAGGGCACTTGGAATGAAAAAGCCTCCTTATGATTGGCCTGTGGGCAAGTCTGTGGAGACATTTTTTTGATTGATGATTGATGGGTGAGACACCAGCCAACTGTGGGTGGTGCCACCCCTGGGCAAGTGGTTCTGGGTGGTATAATAAAGCAAGCTGGTAAGCCATGGGGAGCAAGCAAATAAGCAGCATTCCTCCATTGCCCCTGCTAACTTCCTGCTTCTAGGTTCCTAACTTGAGTTCCTGCTCTGACTTCCCTCACTGATTAGCAGTGTGGACATAGAAGCCAAAGAGACTCTTTCCTTCCTAGGTTGCTTTTGGTCATTAGGTTTATCACGGCAAGAGAAAGCAAACAAGTGCAGATGCACACGGCCCAACTTTATACACGGGTGCTGGAGATCTGGATTCAAGTCCTCACGTTCGTACAGCAAACGCTTTACCCACTGAGCCATCTCTCCAGCCTCTACCCTCCAGTGTACAGACAAGGAAGATGAGGTCCAGAGAGGGCCAGTGACAGCTACTGATTAAGAAAGAAGGAACTCCAGGCTCTTCTGGGCTTAGCCCCAACACATACTTGCAATTCTCAAACCATTATACGGTAGAATTCCTGAAGAGGATAATAAATAGAGCAGACCACACAAAATAAATTGTGAAAAGTCAGGTCCGCTTGTCGAAGTGAATGAGTTCAAGCAGGAGGTGGACAGAGAGTGCTTGTTTCCACCCACACCGTCCTACCGCTGGGCAGGCCAAGCAGTGACTGCTCACAGCAAAACCATGGGGCTCTGCATAACTCATTAACTCTTATTGTTTAGTCTGATGACATATGACAAAAGAATTTGTTCCAGATGTCAGCCCAGTGCAATGGACTCGGACAGCCCATCTATAAAAAAAAAAAAAAAAAAAAAGCCCCAGCAAGGGAAATCACAGATCTTCGAGGCAAAGGAAGTAGCCGCTTAAAGCCAGCTGCATGGCCAAAAGTGTCCCCAACTCTGATCCAGGGTAGCCTTTACATCTCAGTCCCATAGCTGTTTTCTGTCTCACCGGTCATTAATTATTTGTGCACTATTCTCAATGCTAATGTCTTCTCTGTTCTCTGAACTTAAGGCATTTGAAGAGATTACTGAGATCAATTCCTTGTGGGGTTTAGTAACTGTGGAAACGTTTTATCCGCAAAATATATAGACTTAGGTATATATTCATCACATAAGCTCAACAGTCAAGTTCAATGGATCTTGCTTTTTTTTTTTTTTTTTTTTTTTTTTGGTTGTCAGAAGGCTCAGAGCCCAATTTTGTACACAAGAGCCGAGCTCTACGAGGCCTCATTTCCTCATAAAATTGTAAACTGCATTAGTCAAGGTTCTCCAGAGAAATAGAACCACTAGTCTACATGCAGGTATTTCAGAGGAATGCTGCATTTTTACGCAAACAATACTGTCATTGTGGAGGAAATTTGCTTATGCGAATATGAAATCCAGGAAGTCTCATAATCTCCACTCCAGAAGGGGAGGGTGCAGTAGAGCTGGAAGCCTACCATTTTGAGGTCAGGGGTCCGAGAACTAGGATAGGGGTTGGGGAGGCTTCTGGGATAAGTCTCGTAGCTCCAAGATCTGAGAAGCAGAAATTCCAGTGTCTGATGTCAGGAGCCAAAGGCTGATGTAGCCAGCTCACAAAGAGAAAGGCATTGACCATTCCTCTACCCTCACACTCTGTCTGAGCCTTCAGTGAACCTGGGTGATGGCTACCTAAAGCAAGGAAGGTTTGAGCTAGTGACATCATTGTGACAAGATACTTGGAACCACAGAAAGGGGGAAGGTTTATTTTAGTCTGTCATTTCGGAGGTCCCATTGGACCATCATTTGGCTCTGTTGCTATGGTGATGGAGATAGTGGTGAGCATGTGACAGGATGGAGATGCTCAGTTCATGGCGGACAGGAGGGGGTGAGGGGGGAAGAAGGGAGGAGAGTTTGAAGAAGAAGATGGAAGAAGAAGAGAAGGGGAGAGGGAGGGGAAGAAAGAGGAAGAGGAGAAAAGAAGAGTATTGGGAGGAGGTATGGATAAGATATATCCCATTTTATATCCCCTTTCCTGTCACCATGATAAAATACTCTGACAAAACGACTCAAGGGAGAAAGAGTTTCTTCAGACTTCCAGTCCAAAGGCTAAAGTCCATCATGGTGCTAAATTCCAGCAGTGGGATCTTGTAGCAGCCAGTCACATGACTTTCATGATCAGCAAGAGAAAGCCATGGGTGCCTGGATGTTGGTTCTCACCTCATCTTCTCCATTTTCTCTGGTCCAGGATTCCCTGTCCAGAGAATTGTCTCACCCACAATTAGGATGGTTCTTCAGTCAAGATAATCCCCCACAGATAGGAGGCCTATCTCCAGGAGATTCTGGATTCTGTGACTTTGACAATTCATACCAACCACCACACTTTTCAAAGGTATGTCCTCAATTTTCTACTTCCTCCAAATAAGTTCCACCTTCTTATAGTCCATTCAGCTATGTACTCATCAGTGGGTTGATGATACCACCCCTAAATGATGAGATTATAGGCACACACAGCCATTCCCAGCTTGCCTTTTTTTTAAGTATGGGGGACACAAACTCAGATCCTCCTAAAACATTTTTCTTTTTTTTTTTCCCATTTTTCATGTGTGTTCGTAAGTGGTGTGCATGTGTGGGAACATGCATTTTTTTAAAATGACTGTGGGCACACATGTGTGGATGTAGAGGCTCAAGGTTGATGATAAGAATCATATCCAATTACTCTTTTGCCCTATTCATTGAGGCAAGGCCTCTCAATCAAACTCAGACTTGGCTGATACGGCTGGTATTGTGGTTTGAGTGAGAAATGTCCCACATAGGCTCATGTATCTGAACACACAGCCCCCAGTTGGTGGTGCCTTTGGAGAAGTTATGGAACCTTTAGAAAATAGAGCCTTGCACGAGGAAGTCTGTCACTGAGGTGAGTTTTGAGGCTTTATAGCCTCACTCTACTTCCTGCTTGCTCTCTCAGCTTTTTGTGTGTGGTTGAAATGTGATCAGTCCTCTAAGCAGGACTGTATCAGGAATCATTCCCTTTTGTAATGCCCTCAAAAATTAGAGATTATGCATCTACAATACTTGGAGAGGGTCCATCTAAAGATGTCTTTCTGTGGCCCTATCTGGCTCTTGCATTCCAGGTAGGGGTGTCACTGAAGTCACTGAATGACATTTTGTTTCCAGTATCAGGTGCACAGCGCCCATCCACACCAGCCATTGTAAGTTAGCTAGCTTCCTTCATTTGGTCCCGTTGCTTATCTCCAGGGTTCTCCACCATAAAGGCATTTTTTCCTCCTTTGTGATAGATTATTATTTTGTTGCATCATATTTTGAGATGTTAATTATCCTATGCCATATCCCATGCATCACTCGACAGCTACCATCTACTTTAGGATGCCTGATTCAATACCTATTTGAATTGGTGACTGTTGGTCCACCTTGTCTAGTCACTATGGTGGTTGCCAATTGTTCAACTATTATGTCAATCATTAAGAAAACAACAATAAATATTGACAAGATTTTGAATGAATAGGAATACTGATATACTGATGGTGGGGTTATAAATCACGCCACCTTCTTCAGAAATAAGTATTTAATTTTTTTCCAAAAAACTGAAAATATTATGCTGTGCAAGAATGAGGATGTGAGTTTGAAACTCCAGAACCTTATAAAAATTTAGGCACAGTTGCACCTGCCTGTCAATTCATTGTTGAAGGGTGGTGACAGGTGGATCCTAAAAACTCACTGACCAGTCAGCCTAGCCAAAATCATGAGCTTATATAGTTCAGTGAGAGACTGTCTCAGGCAGTGTGAGAGAGGACAATAGAGCAAGACACTCAACATTCTTTTCTGGCCTCTATACATGTACATACATATTCATAGGTATATATACCTACCATATACCATATGCACAGCACTGTATACCCCTAAAGCGCGCGCGCGCACACACACACACACACACACACACACATACACACACACACATCAGTAAATAAGTAAATAAAGTAGATCCATCATGTGACTCAAGTGTACCATTCCTGGGTATTCAGTTGAGGCACTCCAAGTCAGCATATCACTGAGATGCTTGCATATCCATGTTTACTGCCTCACTATTCACAATAAGTTATGCAACCAACTTAGGAGTCCAACAGCAGAGGAATGGGTATGAAAGATGATGTATATATACACAGTGGGATTTTATTCAGCCATAAAAAAAGAAGTCATGCCCTGTGCAGGAAAATGGATGCAACTGGAAATACTCGTGGTAAGCCTATCTCAAAGACAAATATATTTTCTTCTGTATTTTGTACTTCCTAGATTTTTTCTAAAATAGGGCATGTGATGGGGATCGAATGGGGATTTTTAAACTATAATTCATACTTATTGTTGTTTCATTACTGAGACTTGGTAGAAACAAGTAAAAAAGCAGGAAGAACTCATCTTGCCTCACAGTTTCAGAGGACCAGTCCATGATTGCTTGACCCCCATATGCTTTGGAAGAACACCATATTAGTGGCAGTTCATGTCAGAATTTCTTCACTGCATGATGGACAGGAAGCAGGGATAGTGAGAAACAGGAAATGGCCACTACCCCAGAGACTCACTTCCTCCAGTTAGATCCCACCTCTCAGAGATTCCAGAGCTGTTCAAAGCATTACTGTTATATTTTTTAAAATATTAATTTTATTTATTTATTTTATGTGGTGTGTGTGTGTGTGTGTGTGTGTGTGTGTGTGTTATGCACATGAGTGCAGGTGTTTATGGAAGCCAGTAGAGGGCATTGGATCCCCTGGAGCTGGAGTTATAGGATGACAGTCTCCTGATATGGGTGCTGAGAACTTAATGCAGGAACCCTGGAAGAGCAGCAAGCTCTCTTAATCACTGAGCTGTCTCTCCAACCCAGGTTATTTGTTTCAGATAAAACTTTATTCTAAGAAAGAACTTTTCGTTCTCTGTTTATGCATTTATTGTATCTGTATGGACCTAGAGATTCTCCTCTTATTTATTGCATTATAATCTACAGGGCAGAGTACATACATACTGTTGTGATATCATATTTGTTTCAGCTTAATCCCACAGTGGCATGGATTCAGTGTTTACAGCCTGTCTGTTTACCATAGTACTGTTCATTTCTTGGTTGACTGAAGTTTATCATCCAGTATTTCTTTAACAAGACCCTATGGGATTTACAGTCTCTAAATTCATATACACTTTAAAATATTTCCCCTTTCCCTTTTAACAGCTTCATTGAGTTACAATTCACATACCATACAATTCAGCCATCTGAATTTTCCAATTCAATGCCCTTAACCATATCTGGAGTCAGGCAATTCTCACCAGAATCAATTTTAGGACATTTTTTTTCTGTCAATCCACACAGGAACTCAGTACCCATTCAAAGTCTTCCTTTTCCTCCCAAATCTCCATTTTCCCCAGTTCTAGTAAAACAAAACAAAACTAATGATTGTGTGGATTTTTATTGGGGGATTTATTAAGGCAACTCCACATAGTTAAAAGGAGGTTTACTTTGGGGTAACTTACAGCCAGTAAAGGGGTTGGTTACAGGATCCAGGAGAGTTGAGGTGCAGTTCAGTGGGATTCTCTGGAGAACTCTGCTCAGTCTACCATCCAGCATCCAGGATCA
Source organism: Peromyscus maniculatus bairdii (assembly GCF_049852395.1). Classification (NCBI taxonomy): domain Eukaryota; kingdom Metazoa; phylum Chordata; class Mammalia; order Rodentia; family Cricetidae; genus Peromyscus; species Peromyscus maniculatus. Next base: position 25,097,589 of record NC_134874.1, on the reverse strand, counting down.
CAAGGAACCAAGAGAGCTGGCACATCCAGATCCTGGGTCTTAAGAGCTCCCATCTTGGACCTGCACCAGGGGCAAGTCATAGATAGGTGTGAAAGTTACCAGAAGCCTCACTAGGGATAGTACTTCCAGGTCAAAGCTGAAACAGCTACCCATTACAGATTTTCCCTAGTATAGATTTTTCTTACAAATAGAATAAGACACTATGTCGTAATTTTGGACTAGTTTCTTTTTTTTTTTTTTTTTTTTTTTTTTGGTTTTTTCGAGACAGGGTTTCTCTGTGTAGTTTTGCGCCTTTCCTGGAGCTCACTTGGTAGCCCAGGCTGGCCTCGAACTCACAGCGATCCGCCTGGCTCTGCCTCCCGAGTGCTGGGATTAAAGGCGTGCGCCACCACCGCCCGGCTTTGGACTAGTTTCTTTTACTCGTCATGTTTCCAAGTGTCCTGGTTTCCTTTTCCATTCCTTTATCAAAATATAGGAGGAAGCATTTATTTAGGCTCGTGATTCTGTCACTGTGTAGAAGTCAAGGCAGGAACTTGAAACATGACATCCATGTTAATAGAAAATACAGAGAAATGAATGTATGCGTGATCACTTACTTGCTTGTGATCAGCTTTATTTTTCCACTCTTATACAGTTCACAAGCCCTGCCTAGGGAATGCTGCCACCTATAGCAGACCGAGTCTTCCCACATCATTTAAGGCAATCTCCACATAAACATGCCCACAGGCCAAACCAATGTAGGCAATCTCTTATGGAGACTCTCTTCCTAGGTGATTCTAGGTTTTATCAAGTTGATAATGAAAGCCAAACATCACATCAAGGTTCATCAGTGTTATAGCAGGTCTTAGTTTATTGCCTTTTAGTGTTGAATAATATTCTTTTGTATGGCTGTATTTATCAGTGACTGGACATTTGTGTTATTAATATTTTTTTGGTGCCACGAATGTATCATCTAGCTTTGCTGAGGGAGTGTATTTTCATTTCTCTTGAGCATATACCTTGGAGTGGAGCTTATGGATTATATTTGAGTCAAATGGCCATACAGTGTTTATCATTTTGAGGAGCTACCAAAGTGTCTTATACAAGATATATATATCAGTTTACATTTTTACCAACATCATAGATGTGTTCCATCTCTACCTTAATTTTTTTCATGATGACTAATCTCAGTTGCCAGCTTGATGAAATTTAGGATTACCTAGGTGATGGACCTCCAGCCATGTCTGTGGGATATTGTCTTGATTAAGTTAATTAAGATGGCAAGATTTGCCCACAGGCACCATTCCTTGTACTGGGGCCTTGGAATGCATCAAAAGGAGAAAGTGAGCTGAGCACCAGCATCATCTCTATCTGCTTCCTGACTTGCATCCATGCAATGTCAGTAGCCCTGCCATGCTCCTGCCACCATGCCTTCTCAATTATGATGGACAGCTCCCTGAAACTGTGCACTAAAATAAAGCCATCTTCCCATAGGTTGCTTTCGTGAGAGTATTTTATCAGAACAACAAGCAAAATAACTAAGACACTGATCATTTTTTATTACTGTCTATACTTTTGTTGTTATAGCCATCATATCAGGTATGGAATACCATCATATTGTGGTTTTTATGTGCATTTATTTGGTGGCCCCTGATCTTAAGTATGTCTTCACCTGTTTCTGCCCTGGAGTCTATTTCTGGAGAATTGCTTGTTTAGACTACACTTATTTTTTTTTTTTAAAAAAATATGTGTTTATTCTTAATTGTTTGTGTATGAATGTGTGTCTATGTGTGGGTATGTGTACATGAGTACAGGTTCCCATGGAGTTCAGAAAAGGGAGACATATTCTTGGAGTTGGAGTTCCAGATCACTATGAGTCACCAATGTAAGTGCTGGGAACTGAACTCAGGTCCACTTCAAGAGCAGCAAGTGATTTTAACAACTGAGCCATCTTTCCAGCTCAAACTGCCTTTTTTACAATTAGATCATTAAGCTTTTTGACTCCTGGGTTCTATGCATATTTTTTTACAGTTTCTGAAAAAAATCCTTTTGTTAGATACATGATTTGCAAATACTTTCTTCAAGATGTGGGTTGCTTGTACCCACTTTCTTGACAATGTCCTTGCAAGCACATATCTTTGTAGTTTTCAAGAAGATGGGTTATGTTTTTTTACTCTATCACTGCCCATGTTTTTGATGCCATGTCTAAGAAACTATTGCCTATTTCAAAAGCATCCAAACTATTGCCTGTTTCAGCCACATTTAAATGCCATGCATATGTGTATTACACAGTCCAGGATCTCAGCTCAAAGAACAGTGCCATTCATAATAGATCTTCCCATGTGAATTAATCAAATCAAGATAATCTCCCACAAGCATGCCCAGAGGCTTGTCTCCTTGGTGACTGTAGATGTCATTAGGTTGACAATTGAAATTAACCATCATACCAAGGATGATTTTGAACCTCCCCACCTCTGCCTGCACTACCACACACACCCTACATTCCAACTCATATTTCATCTCACCGTTGACTTGCCAAATCTTTATTATTGCTCATATTTCTGCCTTCAGCTCCAGTTCTTTATAATGCCCCATTAAACGTCCTTTTGAATGAAGGCCTGGTAACTCCAGATCTGTGCTCAAAGACCGTATTTTCCTGTAGGACTTTTTGATGTGCAATCTCCCTTTCTCTATTCCCTCATTCATCCTCGCACAGTTCCTGTTTATGTTCTGTCTCAGTTTTTGATTTACAGTTTGTATTTGGTTGAAATGAGTTTTTTCTTGGGCATATCATTTAGGGAAGCATTCTGTGCCGGGAGGAACAGCAGTTGGTCTGTTCCTCATTCTGTTTTTTTCAGTCCAGAAGTAACTCCCTGCTTTAAGGTAGAACTCTGTCTGTGTGAGCAGACCTTAACTCACCCAACAGAAGCGAGCTCACATTTCAGGCCTTCTTGACCATTTTATGTCACCTGTTCTATGAAGTTCAGACACTCTTGTCTCAGGGTTCATTTATTTTTCTTTCTTTCTTTCTTTCTTTCTTTCTTTCTTTCTTTCTTTCTTTCTTTCTTTTTTTCATTCTTTCTTTTTTTTTCTTTCTTTCCTTTATGTGGTTAGCATTAATGGTCAAATTGATACAACCTAGAATAACCTGGGAAGAGAGTCTCAGTGAAAGATCATCTACATTGGGTTGATCCATGGAAGGTCATCTACATTGGGCTGACCTCTTGGCATGTCTGTGGGGATTGCCTTATGCTAGTAGATAGTAGAAGACACAGACCACCGTGGTGGGACCATTTACTAGACCGAACATCCTGAGCTGTGTAAGTGTAGAGAGCAAGCTGAGCATAAGCAAGCAAGCAAGGAAGCAAGCAATCAAAATGCATGCATTCATCTCTTCTGCTCTTGACTGTATAGGTAGATGGGTTGGGACTAGTGGTTTGCAGGCTTTGCCTTGAGTTCCCACAATAGTGGACTTGTAACTACTTGCCACCTGGAATGGAAAGACAAAAAATAAACCCCTTTCCCTTCTAAGTTGCATTTTCTAGAGTGATTCATCACAGTGGCAGGAAGAAAACCAGGATATTAGAGTGCCGAGGATTAAACCCTGAGCCCCATGTCTTCCAGGCAGGTGTTCTACTCCTGAGTTATGCCTCTAGCTCTTCCTGCTTTTTATTGTGAGACAGGGACTTACTAAGTTGTCCAGGCTGGCCTTGAACTTACAGTTCTCCTGTCTCAGTCTCCTGAGTAGTTGGAATTACAGGCTTGTTTCACCAGACCCAGGAGGCTGTTAGTTTTAGTACTCTTTAAGTACATGTGGGAAGAAAGTCTTTTAAAAAATTACATTTTTTTTGTTATTTAGGAGGCATGAACTCTATGAGTCATTTATTCTGTTCTTTATTCTACTCCATATGTTCATATTTACAAAAGATGCTCATTACTTCTGTATTCAGAAAAACTGATGCAATAAAATTTCTCTTTCTCCATCCATCTCTCCCTCCCTCCCCACCTCTCTCTCTCTCTGTGTGGTTGAATGCCTGTGGATGTGCATACCAAAGCAAGAGAAAGACATTAGGTTTCCTGTTCACTTCTTTTCCACCTTATCCCCTTGGGACAGGGTCTCTCATTGAATCTGGAGCTAGGGTGGCAGCCAGCAAACTCCAGCAATACTCCTACCTCTATGGAGCACAATTCTGGGGTTAAACTCCCAGCTTGTCACCAGGTCTGTGGGGATTCGAACTCAGGTTCCCATGCTTATATAGCAAGTGCTCTTACCCACCGGACCAAATCTCATCTCACAAGAACCAAATCAATGCCTTTTATTGAACTCACAAATTTCATATTGTAGGCTACAGCGGGGCTGGGAATAGCCTTCCGTGAGAGGGGAAGCTGGATTTATAAGGTGTCACCTCTAAGAGGCATGACAGTGATGGATAATGACAAGGCAATTGAGGAGGGGCAGAGAGCTCAGACCTAGCAAGGCCAGAAAGAACACTGCAGTTAAAGGAGTCACGGGGTCAGGCAGAAACCATCTGGAAGCAACATTGGGCACGAAAACTCCTGTACATTGGGGTTATTATGGTAATGTGATAATTCTTATGGGAGAGGACTCTGAGGTGCAGAGAGGTTAGCGGAATAACCCAAGTCTTTCGATTGTGGAGATGCTGAGTAAATTTCACTCTTCTCTTTCCATTTTTCCAGTCACTTGGCTTCTTCCTAGCTCCTAGCTGAGGCGTCTCGGGGTACAGCAATGCTATTAGTCAAGAGAAGGCAGAGAAAGGACAAAGAAGGGAAAGATCCAAAACTCTGTTTTATGATGTGATGAGTTATTGTTCCCAGAGCATCTTCAGCTCCACCGCTGGAATCACACAGAGAAAGAGGCACCATTTCCTGCGAAAGCCCACTGAGCCTGTCCCCTCACTCTGATCAGTCAAACCAGCGAAGATAATAATATTTCTGGAACCTGCTGGTGGCTGTCTCTCTCCCAGAATGAAACCACAGATTGAAGATAACACTGGGATCTCGGGATGGGATTGTGACAGACAGCATCTGCTCTGAGTCATCTGTGGACCAAATGGTCACAGCAGCATGTCTCAGCATCCTTCTGCTCGGGGATCTCAGACAGGGGATATTTCAGGTACCTTGTAGGACCCACATGTTGAAAAACAGAACTGATACCTGTGGATTTTTCTGAACCCCCCCCACACATACACTGCGGTAAAAATCACACACATACATGAGAGAGAGAGAGAGAAATAGAGAGAGAAATATATAGAGAGAAATAGAGAGAATAAAATATAAAACATTTCTTTTAAATTGTTGTGGTTTGAATGAGAATGATCCCCATAACCTCACATGCTTGAATACTTGGTCCCCAGTTAGTGGAACTATTTGGGAAGGACTAGGAGGCGTGGCTCTGTTGGAAGAGGTCACTGGGAAAGGGATTTGAAGTTTCAAAAGACTCTTGCTACTTCCCAGTGTGCTTTTCTGCTTCTTGTTTGCAAATTTGATGTATGAGCCCTCAGCTAGTATTCCAGCTGACATGCCTGCTGCATGCCACCCCATCCAGTGCCTGACTGCCCCTCTCTGATGGACTCTAACCCTCTGAAACCATAAACCCAATTAAACGCTTTCTTTGATAGGTTGCCTCAGTCATGGTGTTTTATCACAACAATGGAAAAGTAACCAATGCAAAGATTTAAAGGCCTCACAGTTAAGAAGAAAGATTGCTCAGGAATATGCTTTCTGTGCACATGTGAGTCCCAAGTTTCATCCCTAGATCCCAAGGAAAAGAGCCAGACATGATGATGTGATTCTAATCCAAGCACTGGGGAGGTGGGGACAGGCAGATTGCTGAGACTTACTGGTCACCCAGTCTCACCTACCTGATGAATTCCAGCCCACGGAGAAGCCTTGTCTGAATAAACAAGGTGCATAGATCCTGAGGAATGATGCTGAGGTTGACCTCTTTCTTAGTCAGGGTTTTTATTGCTATGAAGAGACACCATGACCAGAGCAACTCTTAGAAGTGAAAGCATTTCAGTGGGGTGACTCACTTTCAGTTCAGAGGTTCAGTCCATTATCATCATGGTGAGGAGCATGGCAGTGTGCAGGCAGACATGGTGTTGGAGAAGTAGCTGAGAGTCTTACATCTTGCAGGCAACAGGAAGCTGACTGAGACACTGGGCAGTATCCTGAACATAGGAATCCTCAAAGCCCGCCCCCACAGTGACACACTTCTAACATAACCATACCCACTCCAACAAAGCCACACCTCCTAATGGTTCCACTCCCTGTGAGATTATGTGGGCCAAATACATTCAAGCTACCACAACCTCCATCCTCCCTGTGTACATACAAACACTTGTACACAAACCTGACAGTGTGTGTGCATCCACCCCTCAGTGCATGTTCAAATATTCTACCACTGTGGTACAACCCAACCCTCTTTTAAAGCATGTATGTATTTAGTGCATGTGTAGCTGTGTGTGTACAAGTGTGCAGGTGTATGCACATCACAGCCTGTGTGTTAAGTCAGAGGATAGCCTTCAGGTGTAGATTCTCTTCTTCCATCATGCGGGTTCCAGGAACTGAATTCAGGCAGTTAGGTTTGTTGGCAAACATCTTCTCCCATTCAGGCATTTCATTTACTCTCACCTCAGCTCCCCTTTTACTCCTCAGTGTGAGGCAGGTGTCACTAAGTTACTTCAGGCTTGCTTTAAACCAACTTTATAACCCAGGCAGATCTTGAACTTGGGATCCTCCCACATCAGCCTACCGAGTAGTTTTGATTATAGGCCTGGACCACCAGCCTGGGTCTGTGTTTATGTACTAGGTCTGGATTCACATCCACACATTGCTATTCATGGTCAGTTTCTAAACATTAGTTTTCATATGTGTGTGTGTGTATGTGTGTGTGTGATATATATATATATATATATATATATATATATATATATATATATATATATATAAAATGATATACTGATTCTGGAGAAATGGTTCAGTGGTTAAGAGCACTTATTGTTCTTGTAGAGGACCTGAGTTCAATTTCCAGTTCCCTCATTAGGTGGCTCACAACCACCTGTATATCAGGTTTTTTGGGATCTGATGCCATCTTTTGTTTTTTATGGGCACTGCTCTCTCTTTCTCTCTCTCTCTCTCTCTCTCTCTCTCTCTCTCTCTCTCTCTCACACACACACACACACACACACACACACAATTTAAAATAAATCTTTAAAATTATATAAAATCAATCTCATAGATTGCTTGTGAAAATTCTATTAAGTGAGATAATGCACAGAATTATTTAGCACAGTGCTTGAGCAAAATAAGTGCATGTGCACATGTGGGAGAGAGACAGAGAGACAGAGAGACACACACACAGAGACAGAGAGGCAGAGACAGAGAGACAGACACACACACACACACACACACACACACACACACACACACAGAGGAGGGGGAATATAAGACTTATCCCGTTTCTCTTAATCACAAAGATGTTGTGCACAGTTCCAGTTTAACTCCTGATGTAGCATGTGGTTGGCAAGAAGGCTTAGTGGGTAAATAAAGGCATTTGCCATGTAAGCTTTGGTAACATGAGTGAGTCCACATAGAGCTGGAAAGAGAGAATTAACTCCCAGAATTGTCCCCTGATCTCTACACGCTCATCTTGGCACATGCCCACCCCCACACCTACTACTACTACTACATCTACTACTAACATAATAATGGAATAAATAAAATTATTTAAATATTGTGTGGTGGCAATGATGCATCTTGTTATCTTCTAAGGCTTATTCGGCACTACCATAGAAAAGCTAAGAAGATAGCAGTGTTGTCTATTTGCCTAAATGTATTTATGCAAACATAGCCCGTTACCCATGTATGAAATGAGTAACATGTACCAGACAGGAATCAACTCCAGATGGTCAGCAGTAGAGAGCAGAAACCAACTTTTGTTTTATGTAGCAATATGTTCTGAGCATACAAGTATATAGTAAGGTCTTTAAGATTAAAGATTAAAGAAATTCATTTTCTTTTATATGATAAATCCTGTGCAAAGGTGCTGTGTGGCTTTTCTGGCTTTAGTTGTCTTCTACATGTTGGAAATATATCAGTGAGGACAGGGCTGGTTATGCTGCCATAACAAATATCTCTCCAATCTTAGTGGTTTGTGGCAGCAAGTGTTTCTTACTCATTTATACTACATGTGCAATTGCTGTCTAGCTGTCAGATTAGTCTCTAAGTTTTCTCACTCCAAAAACTCAGGAGGTAGTGCAGCCGTGGTTGCCAGTCTCAGGGAGAGATAGATAGACAGCTAGAGCTAGAGATGATAGAGAAAGATTGATAGAGATAAGGATTGAGAGATTGATAGATACATGTAGAGAAAGAATATATCTTTCTATATCTATCTATCTCTCTAGCTCTCTGTATATATTTGTATCTTTCTATATCTATCTCTATATATATACATATAAATAGAGATTGAAAGATAAAGACAGAGATAGAGGAAGATAGAACTAGAAAGAAGCAGAAAGAGATAAGAGATGGAGGGAAAGAGACAGAAACAGAGAGATGATAACAGAGTATGGGAGTTAGAGATAAGGAGAGCTAGAGAGAGGTGGAGATACAGATCTAGAGGCAGAGAGGTAAGGGAAAGGGAAGGAGTGAGAGAAAGGGATAACTAGAGAGATAGTGTGGGATAAAGATAGAGCTAGAGTGAAAGAGGAAGAGCTATAGAAATAGATATAAAGAAACAAGGAGGGGGAGGGAAGAAATGAGAAAGGAAGAGAGACAGCTAGAGATGGAGGAGGAGTGGGAAAGAGGAGGGAACAGAGAGAAGGAAGAGCTAGAGAGATAGACACAAAGAGTGATGGAGAAAGGGAAAGAGAACGAGACAGATACATAACGTTATAGATGGAGGTAAGAAGGGAGAAAAGGAGGAAAGGGAGGAGAGAATACTGGAGAGAGATCTAGAAATATGGAAGTAGAGAGATTGGAAGAGAGTGAGAGCTCTAGAGATGATGGAGAAGACACAGGCACACATGATGGAGAATGAGGAAGAGAGATGGAGAGAGAGAGAGAGAGAGAGAGAGAGAGAGAGAGAGAGAGAGAGAGAGAGAGAGAGAGAAGAAAGAAAGAAAGAAAGAGAGAGAGAGAACGGACTGTTAGCTCCCATCTAGAAGCAACATGGGTTGAAAAACTGTTTGCATTCATTGACCAAATATGTCAATTGGCCATCCTTGAAATCAAATGGATGAGATGGGGTACATGTGTTCCTGTCTAGTCCCTCGAAGAACAGTGGGATTTCTCTCTCCTAAGGTTACTGACCCTCTCCTAGAGTAACACAGCTAGGTATGAAGGATTATAAACTCCATCTGTGTGACTCCTGGGTCTGCCTTTTTATACCATCTTCATATCAGGATCAAAATGTTTGGCCTCTGAAGGAGATTTGATTTTCCCTGTGTTTGTACAGAACCAATTGACAGAACCAGGATGCCAGTTCTTGTAGACATCAAACTCCAGTGAACTGATTCCTGGGCCAGAGAGATCTCTATGGAGCCACAGGAGTCCCCATCTGGTGAGATTTAGGGTAACACTAAGAAGATGGCTTTGTCACTCTGAAGTGGCACAGATGTCCAGGCTGCCTGAATCATGGTGCCAAATGATGTCTGGATGTGTTGTGGTCAGGATGCTTTATAATCCAGGCAGGCATTCTTGTTGGTTATTCAAACACCAGCCTGCCTTTCTAAACATGACCCACTTCCCAAACAACCCTGTGAAAATGAAATGCATTCCTGTGATGGGTGCTTCAATTCCAGACAATCTTAGACTTCCAGTCATATAAACAGGGGGATGCTGAGGCACCTCAGTTGGTAAACTGCTTGCCAACCTAGCTGAATTAGTGAGGTCACAGGTATTTAAGAGATCCTGTCTCAAAAACACAGGATGAATAACACCTAAGGAACAACACCCACGGTTGTGCCTTCTCAGGTTGGCTTCTCTATGCATGCACACACACACACACATATATACACTCTCTATCTACACAGGAACATACATGCACACACTCATACAGTAAACCATTAAAAATCTATTTGTGTTTATTCCCAAACACCAGCATTTCATGAATACCCATCATGATCAATTCTGTATTAATTTTTTGTGTTTGTGATTTCACCTAATCTTCAAATCAGGAGTTAGTTAGCAAATAGCTTCTAGAAAGGGCTACCTTAGTAACTCTTTAAGCCTCTGCCAGACCACATGGTTTGTCTCAGCTACACAAGGGTTCCATTTGCATCATAACAGCGATAGACAGAGCTGAAGAGATGGCTCAGGAATTAAGAGCACTTACTACTTTTCTGGAGGATCCAAGTTCAGTTCCTAGCTCCCATGTCATGTGGTTCATAAATCACCTGTAATTCCAGCTGTAGGGATGCCACACCTTCTTCTGGTCTCCATGGGCACTGCACTCATATGCACATACACACAGGCACACATGCTGTATTGTTAGTCAAGGTTCTCTAGAGAAACAGACCCCATAGGATGAATATGTGTGTATACATACATGCATACATACATACATACATACATACATGCATATATATATATATAATTTATTAAAACAGTTTACATTAAAATTAGCAATTACAGACATCTCACACCAGAGAGACTGAGAACATGGTAATTGATCAGTCCATGAATCTGGTGGCTCATCAGTCTGTTTGATGCAGAAGACTTGGAAATTTCCCAGAGACCCACAAGTCATTACTTATCAGTACGGTCAGCTTGCCCACAGGTTATAGTTTATTAAATTCTGTGCTACAGAACCTTGTGAAGGAAGCAGGCTGTCAGTACTCAACGTACAGATGAAAGAGAAAAGTACAGAGAAGACTCTGAGAAACTTCGGGGCAACAGTAGACACAGGTGTAAATGGACCTTGGGGTCCATTTGATTCCTGTGCTGTTCTGTAGTGATTTCTTCAAAACTGAAACATTCCATCTCGAGGGCAGCTGCTAAGACTAAGACTCAGGGAGTAAACAACCCACAAATTTCAAGAAGTCCTTGAAACTGACAAGCATTGCAAGGTCCTTCCCTCTCCAAGGTTATATAAGCAATAAGGACCGCTAGGGAGAGGAGAGACCCTTGGACCTGTCAAGCTGTGTAAAAGTCAGGCAGAAAGCTCTTGGGTTCCAGCTTTCATGAGTTCTTACCCAAGCTACAGTGAGCTTTGAACAGTCTTAGTGCTGTTTTTGAGTTGTCTTTGCTCTTGTAAGTTGCCCCTCACTCATATTCCTGTAAATAACTCTCATAAACTCATTGGTTCACCAAGTTGAACTTCCGTGTTACCGTTACCTTGTTCTGTGGTTGGTTCCCTATCTGGGGTGAGTAGATGTTCGTTGGTGTCTCCCCAGGAAAAGGGTCACACAGCAAGGCTCCATGTACACATTCATGTAACACTTGTACATAAGGAGGTCAGGGGTCTTGGTAAGTCTAAAGAAGTAGAGGGAAGATTTACCTAGAAGCCCTCTCAATATTTACTACTAAAAATTTATCCTTGGGAACCAACTTTCCCTATAGACTTGAGGTCCTACTAGTATCAGGCAAAGAAGTCACATCTTATTTATTTTACTATATTAGAACATATTAGTGCTTGATTCCCCGCTGCTAACACTGCTTGTGGAGGACACAAAACATTTAGGAGATGAGCTTTCCTAGAGGAAGTGACTAGGGCCACTCTGCAGAGTACGGCATCTCTTCCCAAGGAGCCCACATAGAGTTCAGAAGATGGTCTCTGATCTCAATTCTCTCCTTCTACTTTTTGGACAGCGTTCTCTCCTCTTGTTTGATGCTGTGCACCCCAGGCTAGCTGGCCACAGGCCTCCAAGGGTTTTCCTTTGTCCATTGAATCTCACCACGGAAGACCTAGGTTCCATCACTACACCTGACTTTGCAGGGCTTCTGGGTGTCCTGGTCCTCATGCTTCTGTGGGAAGCCCTCTAACCACTGAGCCAGCTCCCCAGGGGCTCCCCAGGCCCCTCTCTTCCCTTGAACTTGAGATGGGTTTCATTCATCCTACTGGAAGGGTGAATTCTCAGGCTGAGAGCTTGGCAGAGTTAGAGAAGGTCTTATCCTGACAACCTTGGTGGCCTGGATGCCCTTGGCTCACTGCCCTGGCCCCCTTGGCTCCGCTCTTCTTCCTGCAGTACCTTGCTGATCTGTCATTCCGGAGCCATCTCCTGTGCCCTTCTCAGTCACCACCTCCAGCTAACAGCCTCTTTCCCTGAACTTTATGTAAGCTGGCTCCTTCCCAGGGCCCCCTGGCAGCCTTCCCAGCTGCTATTTTCAATCTGCCCGGCATCTCCCAGGTTCTCTTCTTAAGCTCTTATCCCTTTTTTGGCAGCCAAATGCCCTCTATTTTATTCTCTCCCTTGGGTACACTCATGGGACGGAACAAAGCCAAGAGATTGTTCACTTTCTTAACAGAAGCTCTTCTGAAAACAGCAACACCTTTTCTGAAGTGAAGAGATGGCTCCCGGAGCAGATGGCTCAGCAGTGGCTATTTTAAGCCCCAGAGTCACAAGAACACACCCAAAATAACTCGGTCCAGCAGGGGTCAAATGCAGAGCAGAGCTGCTGGCTTCAGAGAGAAAGCAGGACCTCGAGCTCTCTCGAGTCATTGGCTGAGTCAGCGGCTGGGGGTTACTGGTTAATGTGACTCTTCATGCGGTTCCCCAGCTGACTTGGCTGCACATGCTCAGCTGCACTTGGGACCAAAAAAAAAAAAAAAAAGTCTCTGACTACAGTGATGCCAGCGCTTGGATTCCAATCTCTGTAGCATCTCCCAGACTGGCATCAGGAGGAGTTTCCTTTGCTCCTCGGTATCACTCAGCTCATTGTAGCTGTGGGGTAAGAAAATACTTTAGGGAAGACAGATCAGTCAGTAAGTGCTCATCCTGTGAGTATGGGGACCTAAATTTGATCACCTGTGTCCTAGTTATATTTCTGTTGCTGAGATAAAACATTCTGACCTCAAGTGACTTAGGGAGGGAAAGAGGTTTATTTGGTTTATACTTCCAGGTCACCGTCCATAAGCAGGAACTTGAATCAGAAACCACGAAGGAATGGTGCTTGCTGGCCCACTTGAAAGCTAATTTTTTAAAAAGATTTATTTATTTATTTATTTATTTATTTATTTATTTATTTATTTATTTATTTATTTATTTATTATGTGTATTTATTGTGTATGCCTGCATGCCAGAAGGGGGCACCAGATCTCATTACTGATGGTTGTACACCATCATGTGGTTGCTGGGAACTGAACTCAGGACCTCTGAAAGAGCAGCCAGAGCTCTTAATTAGTGGGCCATCTCTCCAGCCCCGAAAGCTCATGTTCAGGTAGGATTTTGTGTGTGTGTGTGTGTAATCCAGGACCACTCGCCCAGGGAACAGTGCCACCCACAGTGGGATAGGCCACCAAATATCAAATTAGTAAGCAAGATAATCCCCCACAGACCAGTCTGATTTGGTTAGTCCCTCAATGACACCCCCTCCTCGGGTGTCTCTAAGCTTTGTTGAGTTGATGGTTAGAGCTAACTGGAACAGTCAAGTATGGTGGCATAAGCTTGTAAACCCAGATATTAGGAGTCAAAGACAGGTGGATCCCTGTGGCTCAGTTATCGGCCAACCTAGCTGAATCAACAAGCCCCAGTGGAGACCTCATCTCAAAAAAGAAAATGATGGCCCTTGTAGAATGACAGCTGTTATTGACCTCTGGCTTCTCTATGTGTGTATACATGCATGTGCAAACACACACACACACACACATACACACACACATACACACACACACACACACACACACACACACACACACACACACACAGGGGCAACCGCTTTGAAATACAATGGTTTGTTGCATCAATCATCTGTTCTCTTTTTTGTTCCTGAATTTGGTTGAGGAACAGGTGACCTGGGATCAGCCTGGTTGATCTTGGTTCCAGGTAGTACATTTGTTTCTCCCGCTTGACGACCTCTCAGCTCACTGGGCCAAGGCTGGCTCTCAAAAGCACATGCTAACAACAGCAATGAAATGCAACAGCCCACATTTGATCACTTCTGCATATGCATAGCCTTGATTTGCATAGTTCTGCTAAGCTGCCACTGGCCAGAGCAGTTTATGGAGGAACCTGTCATCAATTGGGCAGTAGAATCACGAGTTGGGGACAGCATCACTATCCATCATACCTGGGCTGTAGAGTGCAGGCCATGGAAGCTGAGTAGAGGAGGAGGGATAGTCAAGGTGACATCTTGCCTTCTCTTTTTGGAATGCTACAGATTATCCATTGTGGCTTTATTGGATGGATTTCTACTTCAGTCCTTGGAATGGACTGTTTAGTGTTGCTGAATTCCTCAAATGGGCTTCTTCAAATTTTCTATTATTCTGTTCTTGTTCTGTTCTATGCTATGTTATGCTATGTTATGTTATGCTATGCTATGCTATGCTATGCTATGCTATGCTATGCTATGCTATGCTATGCTATGCTATGCTATGCTATGCTATCCTACCCTACCCTACCCTACTGTACCCTCCCCTCCCCTATACTATTCATGGTTTTCAATTTAGGGAATCTGTAAATGAAAACAGGACAAAGGGAGGCCCTTTAAATGAAATGAAGCTCTTTGTTTGTATGTCTCCATCCTTGCATGTTTCCAGTTTCAACAAGACTAAGCAGATGAGTTTCTATCATCTTCTAAAAGACAGCAGCAGACAAGATGTATAGTTCTCTTTTGAGGCCATCATAATGGGTCTGTGGGCTTGCAAGAGGGCTAGGCAGTGTCCTGCATGTGAGATTTTTATGTATAAAAACTGTGTCACAGTAGCATGTGGTTGGTATATCCTTTTAAGTAGCATGCTGAGTCTTTGGGATAGGGGGCTCTTCCTTCAAGGTTACAATAATAATGCAATTGTTTCTGTTGCTTAGCACCCTCTATCTATTCCATTCCCACCACTGGCTTCTCTAATTCATTCTTTGCATTGGGCATTATATGACACTCTTATGTATTTAAATTAGCATAATTTAAATGTGTTACAGACTGAATTATCTGGATATATCCCACTGTTGAAAAAAGTCTTTGGGCTGGAGAGATGGCTCAGCAGTTAAGAGCACATCCTGTTCTTCCATAGGAGTGATTTTGGTTACCACTGTGTCCTTTAACTCCAACTGTATGGGATCCAATGCCCTATTCTAGCCTCTGTGGGCATCTGCTCACACATCACACACACACACACACACACACACACACACACACACACACACACACACACCACAAACAAGAAAGTCTTTCAAAATTCTTTTTAAAAATTTTAATGGGAAAGAGAAAGGCAAAAGAACCAATGTTGGAATGATGCCACATGAGAAAAGTGGGACAAGTCATGGATAGCTTTAAAGGTGGGAAAGCTCATTAGCCAAAATATGGGCAGTTAAAATGTGATTAGTAAAAATGTGGACTCTGGGAAATGCTATCCAAAGTTGTGTATATTAAACCTCTTAACCCATTAAAATTAAAAAAAAAGATTCCATGGTGCAAACCCTTTTCTCTGTCTGTGGAAGTACTGGAAACACAATATTAATTTTTACATTTTTATTACTTCTTTGAGAATTTTGTACAAGGTGTTTGGCCATATTCACTCCTCCCACAGCACTTTCCAGATCTAACCTCCTTCCCTCCTCATCCAACTTTGTGTCTTACTTTCTTTAAACGCCTTTCAGGTCAAATCCATGTTATGTTGCCCATATATTCTTGAATAGGAGGCTTTCTTCTGGATCCTGGCTGACTTACTGGGGACTATACTGTTAAAGAAAATTGGCCGTGCATCTCCCAGCAGCTATCAATTTCCAGTAGCTCCTTGACTAGGTGTGGGACTTCAAAATCTCCTCCCCTCTCCATGATAGGATTTGGTCTAGCTTGAGCTTGTATAGGTCTTGTGCACAGTGTTTGGATCTAATAGAGCAGCTACCCATCTGAATACACAGCAACAGATTCCCAAAGTTGAGTTGGTCTCAACTAAACCCATATAGTATTAAAACATTAATCTCATGATGAATATGGCTGTGCATGACTGTAATCTAAGCATTTAGGGAGCTGAGGCAGAAGAGTTATGAATCTTAGGGCAACCTGGGATCAATAGTAACTTTGAGGCTAGTCTGGACCATGTATGGAAATCCTGTTCCAAATAAGAGCAAACACGTTAACCCCAGCCTAGCTTATATACCACACTGCAAAATTGGCCATAGTGTCCTATAGTAAGGGGCTGAGTGTAATTCTCCCACTTTGGGTCTGAGCTGACCTGTTGGCCATGATCCTCACATTCCATTGTGAGACCTCAAGAACTTGCCCTTGCAGCTTCCTTTCCTGCTGCTCTTGGGAATCCTGTTACTTCCATCCAAAGTCCAGCTGATGGCAGCTTTCAGGGAGATGCAGAGTATGACCCAATTATTCTGTCCCTGTCTTCATCCCTATTAACTGGCTAACTACCAGCCACATGAATGAAGCCATTTCCTACGTGCTGACCAGTAGCACAGAAGTAGCACCCAGATGAATTCAAGTCCTGATTGCCTATCCACATGAACTTTAATTGATAGAGTTCTATTTTTTTTGTGTGTGTGCGCGCGCGCATGCGTGCGTGTGCGTGCATGTGTGTGTGTGTGTGTGTGTGTGTACACTGGCATGGGTGTACCGCAGAGGCCATATGGAGTTCAGAGAACAATCTCAAGTGTTGATCTTCATCTTGTTTGGGATGGTATTTCTTGTTCTCTATTACACAGTGTTTGCCAGCTGGCCCATGAGCTAGCTTCCAGGGGCTTGCTTGTCTCCATCTCCCATCTCTTTGTGGAAGCACTGGGATTATATACATGTGCTACCACACCCAGATTTATGTGAGTTTTGGGGATCCAAGCCCAGTTACACGTGCTTAGGCAGCAAGCCCTTTACTTACCGGGCTATCTATCCCCCTAGCCAATTAGCTATGTAGCATTAGCTCTGTTACACACTGAAGGACCCTGAAGACACTGGATCCTGCTCAGTAAGATATTCTGAAGGGTGACAACTGGTTAATTCAAGTCCTACCAGGGTCTCGGAGAGTAGTGCTGCATGTAGGGCACAAAGCATGTGGTGGGGTCATGACCACAGCATGGCTGTGGTTGAGAGAGAGATTCAAAATTCAAATTTGCTTTATTTTACTAACAGACACTAACAGCTCTGGCATTCTGGAACTTGTCTGTTTATACTAGTGTGGTAGCTGAAATGCTCAGAAAATCAACATGGCCTCAAATGTTGTCTTTCCTAATTGTTCCGTGCTGGAAGGAGTGTTTGACATCTTAAAAATACATGGACTGGATCTCCTGTTTGCAGGTGTTTTTTTTTTTTTTTCAACATAAATAAAAGCTGCACACACCTACCTATCCTCACCCAGCACTCTTTAAGCAGTGTGATTGATTGCTCTCTCACCCACATGGCGGGTATTACTGGCGAATGGACCAGGGGAAAGATTCACTGAGACAGAGGCCCCAGCTCCCCGTGTCTCTCTGCAGCTTCTCCTGTTGTGGTTTCTTTTTTGGAAATAGAACTCCCACTGACATCAAAAAGAATCTTTCTCAAAGTGCCTGGGAACCGCAGGGCGGCCAGTGTGGTCCCCCAGTGGCAGACAATCAGTCCCAGATGCATTCATTGGCGATCAAATTGGGTTAAATGCCCCCCTTCCAAGCTGGCCTGAAAAAATTGCCCAACACAAGGTCTTTCATGCATTAGACCTCGAACGAAGGGCAAACCTCAAAGCCTGGCCTAGTTCTAAATTTAGATAAGTAATTTTATCCGAGAGTGGAGCTATGGAGTGAGGGTTGCTGGCGTTCTCTCTCTGAGTGCCCGTGGAGGGGTATTAGGTCTACATTTCTGTCTTGACAAGGTTTTTTCTTTTTCTTTCTTTCTTTTTTTTTTTTTTACCCTTCTGAGGTGTCATGTGGATATTTCACTTCGAAAAGAGCAAATGAATAGGAAGCCCTCTTAAAATGTCAAGTCACATGACTGGCAGGCGCCTGAAGTGATCTTTGTAACTCTCTTTGCTCTTAATTCCAGCAACAGTACATATGCTGTGACAACAGATTGGGACAGGCTGTTTGATTTCTAGGAGCTGGCTGAATGGCCCCTTTGTGCATGTCATCTCGAAGGGGACTTGTTCTCTGGTGTCAGTTTATATGCGGAGGAACTACAGAAGCAGGGATGGGGTGAAGTATTGGCGTGTTTGTGACCAGTGTTAAACCTCTCTCTCTCTCTCTCTCTCTCTCTCTCTCTCTCTCTCTCATATCATTCTTCAGGAGCCAACTACATTGTATTTTGAGACAGGATCACTCACCGGGGTTTGCCAAGTAGTCTAGGTTGCTTGGCCAGTGAGCCCCTGGGATCCCCCTGTGTCAATCACTGCAACACTTGTGCCCCACCAGACATTTTTAGTTTCTTACTATGGCTACTGGTGACCTTATCTTGTATCAAGTTGATATAAAAACTAGCCAGCACACCTGCCAATCGCACCATGGTCTGGCAACAACCCATGAATACATGGGCTTTTGGGAGGAAGCATCAAAGTCAGATCCTCATGTTTATGATGCAGTTGTTTTACTTTATACCTTAGCTCCCATTAAACATTTTGATGAGTTGAATGAATGGATGGATAACTCATAGGTGATTTAATTTGGATCTGAAATCCCCCCCCCAAAGCCCATGTGTTCATGGGTTGTTCCAGACCACGGTGCTATTGGTAGGTGTGTTGGCTAGTTTTATGTCACCTTGATACTAGCTAGGGTCATCAGAAAGGAGGGAACCTCAATTGAGATAATGCCTTCATAACACTGGGATGTAGACACTCCTGTAAAGCAGCAGTTCTCAACGTGTGGGTCATGACCCCATCTGGGGGTAGAATGACCCTTTCATAGGGGTCATATATCAGATAGCCTGCATATTAGATATTTACATTACAGTTCATAGCAGTAGCAAAATTACAGTTATGAAGTAGCAATGAAAAAAATGTTAATGGTTGGGGTCACCACAACATGAGGAACTGTATTAAAGAGTTGAAGCATTAGGAAGGTTGAGAACCACTGCTGTAGGGCATTTTCTAAAAAATAAGTAATTGATGTGGGAGAGCCCAACCCATTGTGGGTGATGCCATCCCGGGGCTGGAGGTCTTGGATTCTTTAAGAACACAGTCTGAGCAAGCCATGTGGAACAAGCCAGTAAGCAGTACCAATCCATGGTTTCTGCATCAGCTCCTGCCTCCAGGTTCTTGCCCTGTTTGAGTTCTTGTCCTGACTTCATTCAGTGAAAGACAGTGATGTGGAAGTGTAAGCACAAATAAACCCTTTCCTCCCCAACTTGCTTTTGGCTACGATGTTTCATCACAGCAATAGCAACCCCAACTGAGACAATAGGCAATGAAACCCCTAAGAAGTGGGACACAATGAGAAGAAGTCAGATTATTAAGTGGGTGCCCAGGAAGGGGGTGGTGGGACTCCAGCATCTCTCCTCTCTAGTACCTTCTCTCCTCCCCTTTTCATTCCCAGCCATCAAGTGGTGAGCAGCTGTTTGTATCACATACTACCCCCTACATGGTATACTGGTGCCATCACAGGCCAACATCAACAGGACATTTATTGAGACTTCTGAAATCATGAACGGAGACATAATCTTTTCCCCTTATTACATTCACAGCCTTAGGTATTTTGTTTAGAGATGTCAAACTATTTTATAAACACACACATAAACACATGCATATACACATGTATACACACAAGCAGGCATCTAAATAGACATACAAAGATGCATATCCACACATAATACATACACATCACACTTACACAGATAAACATAACATATATACACACACACACACACACACACACACACACACACACACACACACACCAAGTATCCATAGGGGATAGAATCATTCATTTATCTTGACATATCAACCTTGTAAAGAAGATATGATTGGCAATTGTCCATGTATTTGCCTAAGTTAAAAAGAACGGCAAAGGTAATGTTGGGCATGCAAATACAGTGCAAGTTAGCACCCCTTCCCTCCGGTCTCTCCTGAGTTCCCCCAACTCCTTCAAATCTATGGTCTCTTTTTCTTTGAATATATATTCGTAAATATATAAGTAGAACTTGCTGAGTTCATTTAGTGTTGTTCGTGTGTATACGGTTTCAGGGTTGGCCGATTGATATTGGATGACCAGTTTGGAATTTGAAGATGACCACTCCTCATCCCTAGGGAAGACTAATTCTCCCTTTCCCAGCAGTCACTAGTTGCCTGTAGTGTTTTGTCTAGGGGTTGGGCCCTGTCAGATGTTCCCCTTTCCCATTGGCATATTTAGTGTTGTCTTGTTTAGGTCTTCTTTAGGCAGGGGGTGTTATGGGTGTGGTTTCTCTGTCGTTTCTAGGAGACGCAACCTCAAAGCAGACTTCCTGGTCCTCTATCTCTGACAATCTTTCCACCCCTCATTCCTCATTTCCACCCACATTCCTCCAGCCTAGGATGCAGGGAGTTGTGTTGTACATGCATCTGTTGGAGCTGTAGATCCCACGATCAGTTGGTCTCTGTGTTTTGACCAGTTATGGTTTTCTATAATTATCTTGGTCACAGCAAATACTCTTGACATCTGATTCATCCCTCCAGCACCCAGGACTCATGGTTTCAGAGTGGAGAATTCATTATGGTAGGGAAGCTTGGTCTGTGGCAGCAGGGGCTTGTGGTGAGGCTCATTCATATCTCCATGGATCAAGAGGCAGAGCAAACCTCCAACCTTATATCCCATCACTCAACTCTCCAGAACTCCCAGAATAACAGCACCAGCCGGAGACCAGGTGGTCAACTACAGGAGCCCAGAAGTGGTGTTTCAGAGTGGTGGGTTGAGAGACAGTGGGTTGTCTGTATCTTTCCCTGCCCATCACTTCAGCCTTGCAACTTGGGTATCCAAGTTCACTGTAACCATGGAAGATGTAGATGTTTACATGAAGATTTTTTTTCCCAGAACCATCCATGTGTTCTAGAGGCAGATCCCAGACTCATCTGTCTTACTTCTGACCCAAAGAGCAGGGCACAGAGTTTTGATTGAATTGCCTAGTAATTCTATCATGAACGGCACTGGATTTTTTCCTCCCTTGCACACATTACAGATGGTAACAAGGGAGTTATTTTCAATCAAGGCATGCTACAACGGCAAAGATTTCTCCTAACACTCTGATCCCTTCCTCTGAAATCCATTTCAGATTGGCGGATAAAATGTGATTATATTTACACTTTCCTGACACAATGCAGGCAGCAAAATAACAGCCTGCCAGAGACATTTTTCTTCTTCATATTTAGATATGTCAACGTTGCCGTGTGGGGGAACAGGGAGGGGGGAGAAAGGCAGCTGGGACTGGTGATATGTTTTAGTTGGCTCGCGAATAGAGATGTTCTGTGTGCTGGTGTCTGTCTATCTCTGTCACAGAGTTCCTTGAATGCCGTGCTGAATGGCTTTTGGTACAGGGACACAGTACAGTAATCGATAGTGCCGTGTGCAAATCGAATTTCTCATTTCTGCCATGACACAGCCCATAAATTATTTCAACATAAGCCTTTAATTGGTTTGGTTTGTGCTCATTATGGGATATATAAGATTTGACTCATCATTACCTGTGTGGGTCATGGTGGCTGTTTGCATTAAACATGGAAGTGTCAGAGTGGCAAGGCTCAAATGGTGGAGTGGGGATGGTGGGATGGTGGCGGGGGTGTCTGATGTTGAAAAAAGAGAGAACTTGGGGTTGAGTGATGATTCTGGTTCTGTTTCTCAAAGTGTTACTTTCCCTGGGAAGATGTCAAACAAACAAACAAACAAACAAACAAACATCTGTTCTGCCTAGATAGAGTAAGAATCCACCCAAGTCCAGCTTAGTGAACCAATGCATGTTTCTGGAGTTAGTAACAAGTATGGAGAGGGGTTTCTTACAGAAGCATGGCTGACTCAAAGGCATCACTGAAGAGGCCCCTCCCACAAGCACGGGTGATGATTCCGAGAAGATACATCTCTAGATTCCCCCACCCCACCCAACGTGCAGGCAGCTCCACTAAAGATAGTATCCTCCCGTTCCTGACCTTTCCCCGCAACTGTTCACTACTTTTGTAAGCTTATAACTCTCCCAGCTCCCTGAGACTTCTTCATTAGCTTCCGGGGTCTCATAAGCTTCCCTCTTCCCTTCAGGGGAGGCTGTTTCCACTTAGAGGAAACAACCACAGAACAAATGTACCCCAAATGGGCTGTGTGCTAGTAGATCATTCATGTCATTGACTTCTTCGAGCCCATGTCCTCGTTTATAAAATGAGTGGGTGAGTTTAGGGGTGACCCAGGTTCAGTGTAGGGGACAGCTCTGCCTATTCTCCCCAGAGGAACAGGATCAAAGTCTCAAGTAGTCCCCAGGGACAACTAAAGCCACCACTCAGGAGAGGATATACATCCTATTTCAATAACACTGGAAAGGTCAGGAGCCATAACCAAATACCCAACTCTCCCTCTGGATTCCAGAGGAGAAGGACCCTCCTGTTTTTCTTGATATGCAGCAAATGTTGTAAGGAAGCCAGGAACAAATGACCTATTATCCCAGCTGCTGGGAACAATGCCAGCAGGCAGTCCCTGTCAGCTTTCTACTCATGTAACAAAATAACCAAGACAGTTAATGTAACAGATAAAAGGTTTGATTTGCCTCTGAGTTCCAGCCATTCTTTTTAGGCTGCTGGTGGTGAGGTTGTTGATGACCAAGGTAGGGAGCTTTCCTGCAACAAATTGCTTACTTCTTGGCAATAAAGAGAGCAAAGGACTTGTGGTTGTATAATCTCCTTCCAGGACATGATCCAAGAACCTTTTTTATGCCCTACCATCTAGAAGTCCTACCAATAGGACTTACTAATATATTGCACCACAAGTCTTTAATGTATGGGGACTTTGAAGGACATTCAAGAAACACACTACATGCTGGGCATGCTGGCACATGACTGAATTTGAAGCCTGCTTGGGCCATATAGTAAGACTGTCTCAAAAGGAAAACTCACAAATGACAACCTAGTCAATTGAGGGATAGTAGAGAACCCCCTCACCCCAGAATATATAAGGCATGATTGACAAATGAGGAAGTATGAAGGCTGTGTGTTCTTGCTCTGATTTGGGATGTCTCTCAAGTGTCATCCTGTGTTGAGGATGTGCCATGGGTTGTGCTGAGGCATGCATCAAGACTTTTATCACAGCTCCACATGTCCCCTTGCAGGTTTTATGAGGACCGTCACTGCTAATTTTAGAGCCCGAGTCTCAGTCATCTCAGTCAGCATCATGACAAAAATCTCTTTCTTCTAGGAGGGAAGTTTACCGTCTCTAGTTCAGTCATTTGGCAGAGACAGCTGATAGGAGTCCAGTAGTCAACCTCAGAAAAGCAGCCCATAATGCAATGGGCCTCTTTATAGAGGGATTAAATATATTGTATAGATTTGAAAAATACAGGTTTAACGTTTTTAGTTTAAAACATTACCTAAATCCACCACACCTCAAAATTAAAATGTTAAAAAATCAATTAAGAAAAGAAAAATGCAGATGAAAATTATGGCACACAACTCAAGCTAGAAACCTGTAGGGCTTTTGAACAAAATACCATGTGTTCCAAAAGTGAGACAAATACAATTAGCTGAGCCTCAGTACCTCTGTCCCCTTGAGGCAGGACCCTTTGATCCTCTTGTGCTTGCCACACTCTTCTTAATTACTTTTCTTTTTTATCACTTCTCTATTTCAGACAAGGTCTCATGTAGTCCAAGCTGATCTGGAACTTTCTGTATAGCTAAGGATGACCCTGGTGTTCTGATCCTACAGCTTTCACTTCCTGCCTGCTGGGGTCCTTATACTCTAGTGCAAACCCAGTGCTGAAGAAATATCACTGTGTTTATATAATTTGCCTTAATTTGGTAGAATTTAAGAGCTTATTTGTGGTTGAAGTGGAGAAAGGCATTTTTGTTTGTTTGTTTGTTTGTTTTTGCTCTTTTTCCTCCAGGAAAGGAGGACAGGATGCATTCATGTGTAGAAGTGAAGAATATTTTCTTAACAGTGGCAGGTGGCAGGCTTCACTCTCTCTCATTGCCTGTGTGGCCCTTTAGGGAATTGAGTTTCAACACCTGTTCAGGAGCCTGCAGCCATCAGTCAACCTTTAATGTCTATTCTTTATTCTACAAATACACGTACTTGCTTGAAGAGTAGGAAAAGGAGCAAAAATAAAGAAGAAGGAAAAAGAACGGGAGAAAAAGGCAGAAACACATACATTTGCAGCATTATGACTCTTCAAATATACCCTACTGATCCTTTCATTTTTGTTGATGCTGGGGTGAAACCCAAGACTTTTTATGTGTTAGGTAAATGTCCTACTTTTCAGCCATGACCACAGCACCT
Source organism: Peromyscus maniculatus bairdii (assembly GCF_049852395.1). NCBI lineage: Eukaryota > Metazoa > Chordata > Mammalia > Rodentia > Cricetidae > Peromyscus > Peromyscus maniculatus. The sequence continues at coordinate 25,073,089 of NC_134874.1, read as the reverse complement.
CAATGGAAAATTCTAAGTAAGTGCTTTACCACTAGGGGATTCTAGGCAGGTGCTCTACCACTGAACCATGTCCCCAGCCCCTCAATGTGGGATTCGAGGAAGGTGCTCTACTGCAGAGCCACACCCCAGCCCCTCATTGGGGGATTCTAGGAAGGTGCTCTACCACTGGGCCACAACCCCAGCCTCTCACTGGGGGATTCTAGGTAAATGCTCTACTATAGAATCATTCAATTTTTATACTTTCCCATGGTTATATTTTCTTTGGTGATGTCACAACCTACACAACAGTCTTGATTTTTGCCAACTAGATACCATGCTTTTGAATATCTAGGGCTGTGAGCCATTGACCTCTTTTCTTTATGAAGTATCAGCCTCATGGACTGTCCTGGTTAGCCTCCTATTGCTGTGATAAAGACCATGACCAAAAGGAACTTGGATAGGAAAGGGTTTGTTTGAGTTCCATGTCACAGTCCATCTGTTGTGTGACACTATTCCTGGGGAGTCAGGAACAAATATCTCCTTACTCCTGGTATGACACTGAGAAGAGACTGACATGTAGATAGCATCAAAGTCCAACTTAGTGCGTCGATGAGTTTTATTGAGGTTACTTAGAGGAACATGGGTGAGGAATTACTTACAGGAGCAGAAATGACTCAAAGACAGTTGCATCACCTAAGCCCACCCCAGCATGGGTGACAGCTCACACACTCTAAAAACCTGGAGCATATCACACAGCTTGCAGGCAGCTCAACAGGTTGAAGAGTGTCCTTTCCTATTAGCTCAGTTGACCTGAGCCTCTTCCAGGAAGCTGGACTGGCCTTTGTTTATTCTGAGCAGTTTAGCTGGTATCGGTTTCCTGCAGGTGGCTGGTTTGGTTTGAACCCCTTCTGAACAGCTCAGTTTGTCTAAGAGTGGCTCTTAATAATCTTTACTTCTTATGTACACTTAGGAAGGAGGGGCCTCATGAATCTGGTCAGTTTCAGGGACTTCCTGAAGCTAATTTGAGTTGTATAGTTCCTGTCTTAGTAATAACTTCTGTGAAGTGAAGGATGTTTCACCTCCACTTAAACTATCTGTTGTCTCATCTTTGTATAATAATCCTAAACTATATTATTGTTGTCTCATTTTCCTGTTATATTGTATGCCTTCAGACGTTTTTTCTCTAAGATGGAAGGTTTAAATCTCAGATGAAACTTACTGAACACCATTAAAAGCCAAACCAAAGCAAGAATTGAGGCAGAGAAATGCTATTTGCTGACTTACTCCCCATGGATTGCTCAGCTTGATTTCTTACAAAACACAGGACCAACTTCTCTGGGGTGGCACTGCCCACACTAGGCTGGGCCCTCCCACCTCAACCATTAATCAAGAAATTGTCCTTCAGACTTGCCTATAGGTAATCTGATGGAGGTATTCTCTCAGTTGGGGTTCCTCTTCCAAGATAACTCTAGTTCTATGTCAAGTTGATGATGATGATAATGATGATGGTGATGATGATGATGATAAACTAAACAGGATACGTATTATTATAGAGCCCTGCATGATCATCTCCTCTCAGAAGGCCTTTGTAGTCCCACCCAGGCCCCTAAACGGTCTCCCAGATGAGACAATCCAACCACACCCAAACTTGGCCATCCACATCAGTTTACATGACCCTGTCCCCAAGACATTGTGTTCCTGTAATCCGATTAATAATTATTTCATACGTAACATTTTTTAATGTTTATGTGTATGTATGTGCACCTGTGTGTGGTGTGTGCCTACTTGTGCATATGTGTGTGCACAGGTACACGTGTGTGTATAGACCAGAAATTTAACCTCAAGTGTCTTTCTCAATCACTCTCCACCTTCTATTTTGAGGTGGAATCTCTTGCCAAACATGGAATTTCCTGACTTGACGCCTCTGGCTGGCTAGTGAGCCCCGCCCCGTGAATCCCCTGCCACGAGCACTGGGCTGTCAGGCACACGTGGCCACTTCTGTCTTCTTGATATGGGCTCTGATATTTGAACTTGAACTCTCATGCTGTGTGGCAAGCACTTGACCAACTCAGCCATCTTCCCAGCTCTCTTAGTCTCTTGGTCTCCCCTCCTCCTCTCCTCCTCTTCTCCCTCCTCCTTCCTCTCTTCTTCCTTCTCTTCCTCTTCTTTCTGTGCGCATATGTGCCATGGCATGTGCATATGGAAGTCAGAGGACAGCTTTGTGGACCTGATTGTTTTCTGTCACCTTGCTGCCCAGGATAAGAGCTCAGGCCACTGGGTTTGGGCAGCAAGTGCCTTTACCATCTCTCATCTCTACCATCTGTAGAGCCATCACACAGGTCCTTAGCCTTTTCTTTATAAGAGTATTTCTAGCAATCCGATATGACTCACAAAAGGAGAGCAAGTGAGAGCGCATGAGCACTGGGAGGGGGGGAGGGCAGAGGGATGCGGGGGCAAGCCAGGTGTTGGAATTCATGTGTGCTTGTCTGGAGGAAATTTAAGATTTCAGAGGTGTGAAGGAAAATCGTGTCCATGCGGAATGCTTACGATAATAGATTTACAGCGCCTCTATTCAGTGCCGCTCGCCTTGCTTATTAGATCTGTAAATTGTTACTTAAAGGTAAATTTTTCAGATTGATTTAGTTTGCACACTCCCTCTGAGAATCACGCACATTCCCAGAGGCTACAGAGCAGTCAGTATGGCCTGAGTAAATTAAACTTGTTTAAAACCATAAGTAAATGTGCAGGTCTCTATCCACTCATGAACAAGTCAAACCCTGTAAGAAGCCAGGGAGATGCATTGCAAGCATGCATTAAGGAATATCCTTGTAGGGACAGGGTGCAGAGCAACCAGGGTATGCCTGGGAGAGAATGAGTGTAGTGCCTACCAAAGGTGCAGGGCATGCCATGTAGGGGGAGTGGGTGGAGAGTTGAAATACAGTGTTCAGGCTCATTTGTATGAATTTATGAGTACAAATTGATCATGTATATGATTGATGATTCTATAGCAGTTCAAATAAAAAGTAATTAAGCCCTTTGTTGACCAAGTTCTCATAGTCACTACAATAATTAGGAGGAGGAAGAAGAACATTGTGCTTGTGGGTGTGCTATCTGGATAGGCATCTAGGGAAAATGATATTGCCAATGTGATGGTGTTTAGACTCTCCATGGAAATAAATCACTGGACATGTCTGTGATTAGGTAAATTGAGGTAGGAAGAGCCACCCATAAATGCAGGTAGCACATTTCATGGGTTGAAGACTGAGACTGCATTAAAAGGAGAAAGAGGACTGTGAGATGGCTCAGCAGCATTTGCCACCCGGCATCTGAGTTTAGACCCTGTGTTTCACATGGTATGAAAGAACCAGCTTGCAAAAGGTATCTCCTGAGCTTCAAATATATGTCATGGCATGCTTTCCCCATACCACCCCAACACAAATCTCTCTCTCTCTCTCTGTCTCTCTCTGTCTCTGTCTCTGTCTCTCTGTCTCTCTCTCTCTCTCTCTCTCTCTCTCTCTCTCTCTCTCTCTCTGTCTCTCTCTGTCTCATGGGTACAATGCCTCATGCTCCTGAAGCTATGCCTTCCTTAGAAGAGACTGTATCTCCTCAAATGGTGAGCCCAAACCACACCTTTTCCTTCCATATACTGTTTTTGTCACAGCAATGAAAATATTAACTAATATAAAGAGAGTAGGCAACTTCTGTTCTGTGTCATATTGCTTTGAGCTCAAATACTTGCTAAACTTTGTCTGCAATTCTGCACATGATAATTAACCTCCTATGCCTCCAACTCTCAACCTATAAAATGGGGACAGTCATATGACATGCAGTTTGACAGCACGTACATATATATATATATATATATATATATATATATATATATATATATATATATATATATATGAATGCTTGGCATACCCCAAGAATAGTGGAAGTACTCAGCAGAAAAGCAACCAATACTAGGCACATTTATAGATTTATAATACACACATTGCCACATTGCTGTTTTTGAAAATAAAGGAGAAAAATACTCTTACTCATTGAAATACCATTTTATTGAGAATGAAGACAGGAATGTAAAATACCAAAGTGAAAATGACACCTAGGATTGTATCTGATAGAGCACTCGCCTAGAATTCAGTAAGCTCTATGTTTAATTCCCCTGTACAGGGGGGAAAAGAATGCTTTTTGTTTGTTTGTTTGTTTTTGTAACGAGTGATATTGTTCATCAGTTAAGAATGTGCACTCTTCTTGCAGAGGATACAAATTTGGTTCCCAACACTCACTGCTGGCAAGTCAGCCACTGTAACTCCATCTCCAGAGGAGTATCTGATGCCCTCTTCTGGCCTCTGGGTGTACCTGCACTCCCATGCGCATACTCACTGAGGGAGGGAGAAAGACACATAAACACATAATGAAAAAGTACAAAACATAACCTTCAAACTTGAAAAGGGATAGTGAGTGTGAGCCAGTTATGAAAACATTTAATGTTCCCTCTTACTAAGCCAAACTCTCTGGAGTCTATTGGTTTCTTAATATGTGTTTAATTATTCCATTAGTTACTTGACATAAGGGCTAAGCTGCATGGTGTTTAATTAAAGCAAAGGGCACACTGACAACACATATCTAAAATGTCCAGATATAAGAAAGTGCAAGAAAACCAAATGCTGAACAATTTAGTGAGATTTAGATTAATGGCTTTGGGAAAGATGTCCCTTGTTTTTCCTACATAAACTTATTTAATGTACAATGGATATAGGTACACACACACACACATACACACACACACACACATACACACACACATTCTAATAGCTCTGTTTCTCTAGACAACTCTGGCTGGTGCATTGGGATTGTCTCTTTTTATGTTTAGAATTGTATGCCATTCAAGATTCTAGCGGACTGTTTAACATTTAACCGTTGCTTACACTAATTTTGATATTCAAATAATTTTACATGTGTCCATTCAAAGACCTGCATATGTATATTTACAGGATTAAATTCATAATTGTCCAAAAGTGTAAGGAATCAAGAACTCTTCCATTATTAAGTCAACTAGATTTTTTTTGCCACACTATGCAAATAAAGTAGATTAAATATAAAAAGGAATAGGCTTTCAATCCACAGAAAGGTAGTAGGAATCTTAAATACATGTTGCTAAGTGAGTAAAATGACATCTGGAAGTGATGTATGCTATAGGTCTCCATTTATAGATTGTTCTAAAAAAACACATCAAAACTATAGTAATTGCAACAAAGCAGTGGTTGCTGAGAACTTAGGGGAATCTGGTGTCTTCTTTCCCTTTTATAAACAGACTGTGAGGTGAGCAGATGCACTTCTCTGTGAACTTTGACCATGCACTCTGCCTTCCAACAGATACCCAAAAAGTAATAGGTCAGTTGTCCCTGGACTGAACACTTCAAACTGTAAGGCAACATAAACATTTTCTTTGTAAGTTGATAATTTGGGGGTATTTGTTATAGTGATAGACAGCTGACTAACATGGTAGCCTTTCCTTTTTTTTTCCTTTTCCTTTTGGTGTGTGTGTGTGTGTGTGTGTGTGTGTGTGTGTGTGTGTGTTGCATGCGTGTGCATGTGTGCTTATCAAGGCCTGAAGTCAATGTCATGTGTCCTCATTAATCGTCTCTCCACCTTATTGTTGGGTCAGAGTGTCTCACTGAATCTTAACTTCAGGAGCGCAGTTATTTGCACAGGTTGGATGTCCATTGTGCCCTACCGTTCCTTCTGTCTTTGCCTCCCTAACTCTGGGATTATAAGCACATGGCACCATAGCTGCCTTTTTCTATGGGTTCTGGGGAATCTAAACTCAGTTCCTCATGTTTATGTATCAAGCAGTTTGCCCATTGAACCATCTCTCTAACCCCCACCCCTTTCATTATCAAACTAGAAAGAATGGGGGCAATAGGAAAGAAGAGGTGAGAAGGGAAAAGGTAATGACTCCCACAAACATCTGCTCCAAAGTCTCATTTGTCAAAGTCTTGCCCTCTAGATGGTGGCGTCTTTGAGAAGTGATTGCAATATGACAGCATTAAGTTCAGCCATGATGAAATCAAAGCTGAATGGCTACAAAGACATGAGACCTGATGACCTCATCAGAGAAAGTAGGTATCTCAAGATGTGTCTTTGGAAGGTAGATCTTGTTCCCTGTCAATGTCAATCTGTCTGTCTCTCTCTGTGTGCCTATGCCCTCCCCTCTCTGGATCCATAAAATAAGTAGCTTCCTCCATAGTGCCTGCACATTATTTTAGTCTCATCACAAGCCCACAGCAGTAAATCTGGCTAAAACAAGTGAAATCTTGAGCCAACGGAAACCTTTTCTGAAGTTATTTACCTCAGGGATTTTTTGTCACGCAGTAAAAGTTGACTAACATACATGGACAGGGTAAATTTTTCCTTAACTGCTTTCATCTACCTAAACCTGTCTCATCAAAGAGGTGACTTCTCTAACTAATTAGACTTTGGGGTTCCTGCCAGTCTCTAGAAGGGGGTGCGTGGATGCTCTTTGAGCAACCCTGGAGTTGGGGTGGGAGGGGAAGCCAATATGAGTGGAAGGCTGAGAGTGGAAGGACAGGCTAACTTTTAACTCCTCTTCCCTCTGCTAGCAGATGAAACACACAGTTAATTTCTAGGAACGTGGCTGCTGGGGTGGCAGCTGAGGGAAATCAAAGGCTCAGCAGGTCCCCATAATTCATACTCATTTTGTGTAGCCAGAGTGGATGATGGGATGGCAGGGTATAAAAAAAGTCCCCAGCTCTTGTGAGCACACCGCTGTGTTGAGGCTCATCCCACTGCTCCGTCTCCATCTGCATGCATGCCCAGGGCCAGCCAAAATCTGGATTCGTGCAGAGAAAGTAAATGGCAGTACCCACTCTTCACTTGCTCAGGCTGCCGAGGCAGCTGGCGAAGACAAGTGACCCAGTTCTACCATCTAATCGGTATTGTCTGCACTTCGGGAGCATCCTTCTCTGAGGGACGCTCATTGTGATCCATTCTATTTACCCACAAACGCCAGAATTTACTTCCGAGGAGCTACACATGATAACACTCTCCCTGTGTCAAAGACTTTTATTTGAGATGAAAGACCCAACAGTGCCTGGCTTGTCTGATTAGAGCTGTAAGTTCTGTGATTATCCTCAGAATACAGACAGGGCTTCAATGGTAGCTTTGTTCTTTCCCTCCCCTCAAGGCTGGGAAGCTGAGAGATGAGCTTATTCCCCAAGACAGCCTAGTGCTGGGTAGTGGCTCAATTGCTCAGTGTCATGCAGGTTCACATATACATATTTCTGTGTGTGTGTGTGTGTGTGTGTGTGTGTGTGTGTGTGCATGTATACACACACACATACATAGATGAATAGATGGATGGATAGATGAATAGATAAGCAGTTAGTATTGGTTCCTTTTCCCACTGCAGGTCTTGATTTATCAGCTATCTATGAGAAGTACTGTTTTCCTTTACATTTGTGGGCAGAGTGTAGAGAGTTCTCGGAACTATGATGATCAAGCCAAATAGAGAGCAGGGTACCACCTCAACTTCCTCCTGGGAGGTGGTCCGAGTCATAGAGATATTAGATGTGAACTGGGGGGAGGCTCTGTCATCTTTAATTATGGAGACCCGAGTTTGATGCCTAGAAGCTATGGGGGGAAAGTCAAACATGGTGGCATATGCTTGCCATTGCAGTGCTGGAGAGGTAGAGACAAGCAGTCTCTGAGGCTCACTGGCCAGACACCTCAGCCTGCTGGGCAAGCGCCATGTTCACTGAGAGATCCCATCTCAAAAAAAAAAAAAAAAGTGGCTGACTCCTGAGAAATTATATACAAGGTTGTCCTCTGGCCATCTTCACCCACACACATAGATCGGCACACATATATACACATTACAGACATTACAGACACATGCACATACTCACCCATCCCCAATATGCGTTATTACTTTTCAGTTTCTGTGATAAAATATCATGACAAAGGCAACTCAAGGAAGAAAGGATTCATTTGGCTCACAGTTCCAGAGTATGGAGTCCATCATGGCAGAGAAGGCGTGGCCATAGTTAGGGTGAGTATGGCAGTATGGCAGCAGGAACAGGAGACTAGCTGATCACAGTTTCATCCACAGACAGGAAGAGGAGAGAGAGACAGAGACAGACAGACAGACATACAGACAGACAGAGAACAGGAAGTGGAGTGAGACAATACACTTTTAAATCCCACTTCCTGTGAAGTACTTCCTCAGCAAGGCTCCACTTCCTAAAGGTCCCATAACTTTCCCAAATACCCAATGAAGGACTGGGTGTTGAAATAAATGGATCGATGTGGGAGGGGAGGAAGGGACATTTCTCATGCAAACAACTGAAGGGTCCAGAAACATAGAAATATAAAAGTATAAGCTTAAGAGACGGAGACTGAAAGTCATCAGCTCTAAAAGTTAACTGCTATCAATGTCTGTCTGCTTACAGCCAGGTCCTCTGTCAACAGCCAGGGGTTAACTTTTAACCCCCCTTTGCCCCTTACAGCCAACAACTGCCTGGACCAAAGCTAACTTTTAATAGTTGTTTCTACGTGACTTCTAGCACGTATCACACGCCTGATGTTTCTATGTGACTCCTAGCAAGTACCCCGTGCCTGATGCTTTCCCCACTTATTACAAAAAGGGGGCCAGAACCGGCTTCCACAGCCTCAGCAATCCTGAACATTGGCTGTGGTCTCAGTTAGCTGATAAGCTTTTGTACTCTGCGTTTTTTTTTTTCTTTTTCTTTTTTTTTCCAGAATAAAGTTTGCTTCTGGTTTAGTAGACTTTGGTGGTCTGTCCTCCATTATTATGAGACTCCCGACCCAACACAACCACACCTCTGCACACAAAGGTACCAGATGTGACACTTAGACTTGAGATGAGGGTTGGCTTTCAGCAAGGAAGAGCCCTTTCCAGGTGGCTCTCCCGTTGTCCATCCTGGAATCTCTTCCTAGGGTGATCAGCCCAGCGAGAGACGGAGATACCTCTAGATACTGGTTCTTTAAGAAATCGCATGAGGGCTGAGGAGGTGGCTCAGTGGTTAAGAACGCTTGCTGGACAAGCACAAAGACCCAAGTTCAAATGTCCACCACCAACATAAAACACTGGGTGTGGTCCTGTGGAGTACACCTACAACCTCAGTGCCACGGGAGTTGGAGCAGAGAAGAGACTTCAAGACTACAGGGGCTTGATAGCTGCTAGTCTAGTCCCAGGTTTCAGTGAGTGACACTGTCTCAAGAGAATGCCGTGGAGAGCAACAGAAAAGGACATCTGGTGTCCTCCTCTGGAGCATATTGTTCTGAGCGCACACACGGGGACATGCACCATATACGCCTGACTCCCACGCACATACACCTCCCAACCCCCGAAGAGAGAAACTGTGTACTCTCCAACAAAGGAAATAAGCACAGTAGTGGCTGAGATGACCATCCCCTGGCCCAGTGTGAATGATTGACAAGGAGGAGCCGCAAGAAGCAAGTAGAAGTAACGTTAGTAGAGCATCCTTTGTGGCAGCCCCAGCGTAACCATCCATTGGCAGGGATGGGGAGGAGGGAGAGGGCACAGTGGCCGTTACCAGACGCTAGAGGAGATGAAGAGGCAGGAGTGGCAGCTGTGGGCAGGAGGAGGGGTGGAGCCCAGCAGGGGCAGCTGCAGCTGGAGATCTTCAGTGACCTCTGAGATGGAGTGTGATGTACTCCATGAAGATAACAGTAGGTGGGAGTCAGGGGAAGTTTGGGAGATCAGAGACTTCCTCTCTATCTGATTCTATCCTACCATCAACCTTTAAAACCCAGTTCCAAGGATACTTCTCAAAAGGTTCTGTTTTTAGAAGTGGGTCATCTTCCTCCCAACTCCCTAAGCTCCCAGAGCTCTTAACCTTATTGCACGTATTATCTTCTGTCATACTTGAGTTGCCTGTGGTCTGTTCAAGTCAATTAGCTTTTTCTGGACCACCATTACTGGCTGTCCCGTTTTTTCTTCATTTAGCATCTTCTAGAACCTATAGCCATTGATGGAATTTTCCCTACAATACAGCCAGAATGATTCTTCAATAATGAACATGATGATATTGTGTGTGTGTGTGTGTGTGTGTGTGTGTGTGTGTGTGTGTGTGTGTGTGAAGACAAGACGTTAATACTGGGTATTTTCCTCAATCAATTTCCATCTAGTATTTTGAGACAGAGTCTTGCACTGAATCTGGAGCTTACTGGTTCAGCTAGGACAACCGTCTCAATCTGTGGGTCATGATCATTGGAAAACACATATTTCCGATGGTCTTAGGAACTGAGACACCGGATCAGTAGCAAAATCGCAGTTATGAAGTAGCAGTGAAATCATTTTATGGTTGGGAGTCACAACATGAGGAACTGTATTAAAGGGTCAAAGCATTAGGAAGGGTGAGTTGAGCGCTGATCCTCATGCTTGCCTGTCTAGAACTTTATGGACTGAGCTATCTCCTCAGCTCTGTCTGGAATGGCTGTCTGCTTAAAGATAGAGGCAAGGTGCGGAGGAGGTAGAGGAGGAGTAATTGTCCCCTGAGGGGGAAAAAAAAATCACTGTGGCTTTGGATTCCAACACAGTCTGGTTCTCCCAGGAGAGGTCAAGCCTTGCTCGTGATGTGTGAGCAAATGCTGCGGGGAGGGAGATGGTCGGTCAATGGATGTGAATCACCCCATCTTCAGGAAATGCCCTTGACAGGGCATTGGCTGTGTTCCTCTGTCTGCTGTGCATGTATTTTGCTTCACCTGCATTCATGATAGTCAGAGGCCAGCAGATGAGACAAGAGGCAGCGGCCCAGCTGAGAGGCTAGTGGCTGAAGGGGAGGGGACGGAGCCTCTGGGGGAGGAAACAGCACCTCCGCGGACTAATTAAACCTTTTGGTCTCTGGCCCCCTCCAGCCCCTGAGTATTAGCACTGCTGAATCAGCTCCCCGCCAAGGCCAAGCTGCCTCTCTCTTTTTCCTGCTTGATTTGCCTAATGGAAGCTGACAGTGAAGTTCAGCCCTGATTGTCAGATTTCAGTAGGAACCTCGGGGTGGGGGGAGGACGGGGGGGGGGGGGGCACACAGACATTTGAAGAATAAAAATAGCTCACTTAATGAGATCCTTTATTTAGCTAAACCGTTTCTTTAATGACTCACCTCTCTCTCTCTCTCTCTCTCTCTCTCTCTCTCTCTCTCACACACACACACACACACACACACAAATTGGGCACACAGACATCTGATTTTCTAGAGTCCTTGACGATGTCCTGTGAAAAAGGTGGGAAGTCATTGACTACTGGAGATGACCTGGCCTCCCCATTCTCCATCTCTTTCAATGAACTCATCCATGTGCAGTGAGTACAGTCAGGAAAAGGTACATACCTTGCCCCAAGTTATCACAGCTACCCAAAGTAGGACATTTGTTTTTTTTTCATTTTTCAAGATGTGTTATTAATGTATCTATTTTACATACCAATTGCTTATTTATTATAACATTTTCACACACACGTAAGGGCATGGGTGGGGTTTTATGTACAGTAGCATGGCTGTCTTACCAAGCAGTACATGACTGCAAAAAATTATTTCTTCCTTTTCCATTAGCCATTAAGTAATGGTGGATTCTCAGGGAGGGGTGAGAACTCCTGAGCCCTTCCCCACTCACCTGTACCAAATGGCTACCGATCCCGCATGGAACCCTCCGACCCTCCTTCCCCACCTTCCCCCTCTACCGCAGAGTGTTGACAGGCTCAGTCTTGTTCAGGTCTTGTAAAGGCGATCCCAGCTGCTGTGAGTTCAAGAGTGCCAACCCTGGACAGCCAATCAGACATCTAGGCTAGAAGACCTTGACAATGAGAGGAGGGAGAGAAATGAAGAACTTAGGGGAAAGCTCTGAGCAGTATTCCATTGAGTCTTTCCATGTTTGTTGGCCCTTATAAAGGAGAAATCCAAGGCGTTTCAGGACAGAGGTTGGCAGTCAGTGGATGGAGACTACGATGAGACTTGAGGAGTGTTCCAGAAAGTTTGTGTACAGGAAACAAATGAGACGGAGTTAAGCAGAGGAAATCTTTAACAGACCAGGTTCTTCTGAGACTATGACAGAGATATGTACCTACTGTATTAGTAAGAAAAGGGGGAGAGTTGAGGGCAGGAAGAGGAAGAGAGAGGGGAAAGGAGAGATGGAGGAAGAAAGGAAAGTAAGAAGGAGGAGGAAGAGGGAGGGAAGAAGGGAAATAAGGAAGGAGAGAAGGATCAGAAGGGGAAAGGGGATATTAAGAGGAGGAAGGAGGGGATGAAGGAGAAGAGAGAAGTGAAGACAGGAAGGATAAAAGAAGGAAGGAATGAGGGAAGGGAAATGGAGAGAAGAGATAGGAAGGAGAGAAGGCTGGAAGGATGGAAGGAAAGAAAGTGGAGGGATAGAAGTGAGGACCGAAGTGTAGAGGTAGAGAGAGAGAGAGAGAGAGAGAGAGAGAGAGAGAGAGAGAGAGAGAGAGAGAGAGGAGGGAGGGGAAGAGGAAGAGAAGGAAGGAAGATGGGAGGAAGAAAGAGAGGGAGGGTGAGGAAAGAAGGATGGGGAGAGAAATTAGAAAAACCCGGGATCCAGCTACGAAGCAAAACCAAACGGGAGTATTTTGAGTCACCCGTAGTGTTCCCTGTAAAGCAGAGATAAATCACTTTAGTCTGCCTGCCAAAGAATTTATTCTTTTGACAGGCATTACTCCCAAGGATGAAATGTGATCCCCGAACACCCTCTAGCTCCACAAACTCAGAAATTTATGCAGCCACCATGAATGAATGCCTTTCACTTTTTGCTTGTTGACTCGGGTTCAAGTTTGAGAATGGACCTATAGATAAAGCGAGGACATCCTCATTCAGGTTTTGAGAATGTTTGTGTCTTCAATCTTGCTCATGTAAAAGCACCGCTATAACTTACAGAAGCTGGGGGAAGAAGAGGGCATTGTGGGGCAGAGAAGATGTCCCTATGGTAAGGAATCAGAATATCTGCCAAGATGTACATAAGAAGAAAGGGGGATTTAAATATATCATTTAAAATTGTAAGCATAAGCAGGAAAGACTCTACAAAACACACATTTTTTAACATAGACAATGCTGGAGATAATGATGGTGGTACAGATTTGTAATCTTAGCCCTTGAGCAGCAAAGCCTGGAAGACCACAAGCTCTAGGTCCCAAGGGGAAAAAAAAAACAGTAATAATGGGCTAGAGCTGGAGCTCGATTGATGGAGCGCTTCACTAACACACATGAGGGAAACTGTGAATGTGATCAAGCTAACAGATTAATTTGCTGAGGATCAAATCTGAGAATCTTACCTCGCACTCATGACTTGAATTTTCATACATTACTAAGAATGCAGTGATACTTGTGTGTTATTTTTTACACATGTCTCTCACTGCACTGATCACATACTTTAATGAAATGATCCCAGGGACCAGGCAATTGACCTAAGAAATACTTCTCAGTCTTGTTCCCCTCATAAATAAGACCTAAGGTCCATTGCATAAGAAGTATTTATATTTCTGCTCCTCTTTTTCTGTGTGGGCTACCTTCTGAGTGCTTCGATTGCAAGCAAGTGTGACTACACACTATTTACACAGTGCTGGGACCCACCAGTCCAGGGCTAGATTCATGTTAGACAAACATTCTAACAACTTAGCCACATCCCCAGCTCTGCCATCTGATTCCTAATCTTCCTGCTCCTCTACTCTATGCATTTATCCCCTGTTGCCCAAGCCATCTGCTGGAGCAGATACATCTCCCATTCTCTTCTCCTGCTCCTGCTTCCTGTTCTGCTTTAAAGCTGATCATGAAGAGCTTTCAAAGCCATGCTGGTTGCTTGAAAAGAGAGAGCCGCTAAGAAATCAGGTGACCATTTCCCTTGGCTAGTGATTGGCTGTATGGGAAAGAAAGATCAGACTTTTAGAAAACCGACTTTTATTGGACACTCCAGACATTATTCCACATTCTTCATGGGAATAACCCTCTCAATTCCACAGCAGCCCATAGTTCAGGACTTATTCTTGTGTTGCACTTGCCTCCAAATTGAAACATTCTCTCCTGGAAGAAAACTCATTAAAACTCAGAAAGTTCTAAAAGGATGATCATTAAGACTTAATAAGTAAACAACCCACAGGTCTCAGGAAGTCCCTGAAATTTACCAGATAGATTCACAAGGTTTCTTTCTAAGGACTTCTGAGCAGAAGAGATTCTTTGACCTGTTGACCTGCCTACAAGTTGTGTGGAGAGATTCAAGGTTCCTGTGTTTGTGAGATGTCATCTCTGCTAGGCTGGGCTTCCACTCCTGCAGATACCTTTGCATTGTTCCTGTTTTTGTAAGTAACCTCTCCTCATATTCCTGTAAGTAACCCTTCTCCACACTCTTGCAAGAAACTCCTTCCACATACTCCCGTAAGTAACCCAAGTAAAGCCATTGGTTCACCAAGTTGGGATTTGGTGGCCTCCTTTTGTGTGTTGTTGGTCCTCTATCTGGATCAGGTAGACATTTGTTCATGTCACCAAGATAGTATCACCCAACAGCCTCCTTTTTGTTACAGTCAAGAAACTGAACTTCAGAAAAGTTAGGCGCCAATCTGAACATGCCACTATAGTGGGGCAGCTACATTGGCTGGTTCCAAATCTGAATATACAGCGGGTGCTGTGGCATATCCCCATAGTCCAAGCATGTAAGATATAGAGGTGGGAGAATTAGGAGTTCAAAGCCAGCCTCAGCTACTTAGTGAGTTCTAGTGCAGCCTCAACTACATAAGATCACAAAACAAAAACTGATCAAACAAAAAAAATGGTTTTAGATCTACTTAATTTAGTGTGTGTGTGTGTGTGTGTGTGTGTGTGTGTGTGTGTGTGTGTGTGTGTTGAGACAGTATCTACAGGCAGGCTAGCCTCAAATTCATTATGTAGCTGAGAATGACGTTGAACTCTTGATCCTCCTGCCTCTATCTCCCAAGTACTGGAATTTCAGGCATGCATCACCATGCTTAGCTCTCTTTCTCAGTTCTTTAAATGCATCAATTACAGTGCAATTACTTAGTGGATGGCATCCAGTGGATGGCAGCTTACACTGCATAACAAAACAGAGATGGCTATAGCTGTGTGCTAATGAGCAGGGTGGTAAAGCAGAAAAGAACATACTAGAAATAAAAATAAAACTGGCCTTCAACAATCCATGGTAGGATGCCCATGGATCTAGACGTCAATCAATCTTGATACTATAATAAACAAGCACCCTGGTCTTGACTCTCCAGGATAAAATGATTTAGCAAATAAAAATCACACTCTCCCCCAACCCTGAAGAATCTATGTGCTATAAAGAAACAAAACACATTAAAGTTATTTTCCAATTTTGATGTTTGGCAAATTGCCGAGGTGAATGAGGAAGAAGTGCAGACTTAATGTTAAATAGTACAGCAATAATTGAACTAGAAATAAAGTATTCACATATCAAAACTTAACCAGTTACTATTCAGCATGGAACAAATTTAGGATGTGCTTGTCTGTGTTACTGCAACACTCTATCATAGACTGGGTGGCATAAATAGCAAAAATTTACTTATACTAGTTCTAGGGTTGCAAGCATATACATTTAAGGTCTCTCTGAAATCTTTTTCCTTGTCTTATCCACATCTTTTTGTTCAATGACCTCTGCTTTTGTGTGTGTATGAGAAAAAGCACAGTCTTTGACATATTTTCTTATGAGGGCACTGATATGTAGGATCACGGTCTGTCCTTGAGAGTTCTCTTAACTGTTATGAAGCCTTAAAGGCCCAGTTTCCAAACACAGCCCACTGGGAGTTAGGGCTTGTTGTATAACTATCTTCCGCAAATTCAAACTTTCCATGAAGGTTCAGGAAGTAAACAAAACTCACAAGTCTCAGGAAGCTCCTGGAACTTACAAGACTCACAAGGCTCCTCTACAAAATTACATAGTAATGAGTGCTCAGGAAAGGAGACGGTGATTGATTGAACCACCTGCAAGTTGTATAGGAGGTTCCAGGGATGAAACTTGTGAGCTACCACCCATGCTGGGTTGGACGTTTCAGTCATCCATGCTCCTGTAATTAACTTCAATAAACTTGATGCTTTGCTAAACAAAACTTGGGTAGCATTGTTGATTTGGTGTGATGTTAGTGCCGCATCTGGGTGAACAGATATTTTTCATGTCTCCTTGGAAAAAAAGAGTTTTATCATGAATTTTGAGACACAAATTTAAGCCTGTATTATCTTAGCATCCATGGGATGAGAACATTGGATCTGGATTGACAAATCTCTCCTAAGAAGAGAGAAGAAAATGCCCTAGTAACATTAGAAAGTCAAATAATAGAGCAGTGATTTCTGAAACTTTGGTGCTCACAGGAATCACACGGTGAGACTGATTAAACATAGAACTTAAGATTAAAATTAGCTCCCAGGTCACTTGTGACCAGAGCTAAAAATGGGAACATTTTGGTCATATACTTCCCACTGCCTGTAAGAAAATTCTATAGCAATCTCTTAAGGGAACTACATTTTTTTTCTGTCAATTACTTCTAAGATAAATTTATCATTTCAGTGACAAGGAGACACAAGTGGATGGTGTTCTCAACTGAATCCTGTCTGGAAACAAGAGGACTTTCCTCAAATCTCTCTCAACACAAATGGATGCTATAATGTTAAAACAAACTAGCAAAACCATTATCTGAGGATTATGGATTATGGAGTTTTTCAAAATAAAGATAGGTTTGTTTCTTCCAAGATGTGTCAAGCAATTAGAACTAGGTCAACAAAACATTGCCCAGCCCAGATCCTTAGGGGGATCTGCTTTGATAGGGATGAGACATTTGTGATAAGCATAACTTTACCTTTTTAAAGAAAGGGCGCTTCTCCAAAGCTTGAGATGAGATGTTTTTGTCTTAAGTAGTTTAATCATTCTCCCGGGGCTTGTGTTTATACAATTAATGTGCTCAAAAACTCTATTAGTTTTTGTAGGCCAATAGGTTTTATCTAAAAATAGGGATGCTAATGAAAACTGGATTTGATTTAAAAGTTCTGGGTTGGTGAGGTAGCTCAGAGGGGAGAGAGAGGTGCTCCTTGTCAAGCCTGGCCATTCCTAAAACTCACATGGTGGAAGGAGAGGATCAGCTTGGAAAAGTTGTCCTCTGACCTCCACACATGTACCACAGCGCGCGTGTGCGCGCGCGCGCGCGCGCGCGCGTGCGCGCACACACACACACACACACACACACACACACACACACACACACACTCTAAATAAGTAAATGTATAATGTATGGTTTGAACAAGAGCACATTTGTACTGTGTTTTGTTTATAGATTCATTTTGCTTAGAGAAGCTCAAAGAAACACCTTTGGGTGAGTCCTTAATGGGTGAGCTAGACACCGACTGTGAAAGACAAACCAGATGGTGGTAGTTAAACTTGGGTCTCATCTTGTCAGGATTCAGACCTACCTGGGAAACATTCAGGCATTTCTGGAGAGGTCTAACTGAGTGGGAAAGCTTCACTGGGAAGGAAGGAAGCACCATCCCATGGGGTCCTAGACTGATTGAGAGGCAGAAAGCAACTGAGCATCAGTACCATTTCTCTCTGCTTGCTGACCACAGAGGCAACAAGATCGATGGCCTCACACTCCTTCCGCCATGC